>NC_133534.1:84721636-85023736 GCF_048544455.1 Silene latifolia
TTTTATCAAATCATCCGCTTTAAAGGTATTTCGACATAAATCACCTAACCAAATGTAATTAAATGTGAATTTCATTATAGCTTATATTCATTGCATTTCTTTATCACTCTGAATGCTTTCACATGCAATCAATATTAAATCAACCTCAAGCATACTGTTTACTACACCAATTGTTCACCCACTACCAATCTGCTGTGGATTAACTAACGGATGTCGTATCGCGATGCATATAGCTTACTTACATATCAAGTACGAATAAATTTCTAATCATTAGTAGAGGCCGCCATCGGTATGAAGTGATTAGGTGCACCACTGTAGCCCCTACATGCACTTCACTCCCTTACCCGTATTCCCAGTGCCCCTGCACTACTTAAGATTCACTTGCAGAAACTGGCCCCATACATGTAATTAAGGTAATTTATCAAGCAGTGTTCATGTCACCACTTGCTCCTGATGACACGAGGTATTCAATCCGCCCAATTTCCTATAAAATTGTGGCTAATTCTTACAAAATGCAAACGCTTGTTGTTTTAGCCCTCACCTAAAGCGCCCGCGCATGCTCAGCCTGTCACGCCAAGGACTACTGGAGAGACACTTCACGTGGTAGCTAAAGTAAACTCAACAAGGTTAGGAATAAGTTTGTACAAGACAATTTGTCACTGCAACCTCATTTTCCAGACTGCTGGGCCGCCTTCCTAGCCCAACCCAAATTTTATTCGACCACTGTCTCCGTCTCAAATCATTCTAATTTTATTCTGCCTACAAGGATGGATGATTGACGCTATCCATACCATGATGCTTACTCTTTGTTTGTATCAAGGGCCTTCACTACTTGAGGAATGGACTAGGAATCGGCTCACTTTGCTCGGCACGAGCCTCCACGACTTCTGTTTGACGGTGTTTCTGCATGGCAACCCACCCTTTAAACCAAACCTGTAACGCACTCCGCAAGATCCTGCTATAACCTGTATAAATATGCAAACCTTATGGATCACCATTTCAAAAACAAATCATGACGCCTAATTTTCAAAAATCAAACCCGTCAATCAAGAATTTCAAATAGGCCTTACCTCGCACAAAGTCCGCCAAAACTCTGTCCGCTTGTCAAGTTGTACCGCCACAAGCCCATTTCAAAACCTCACTTCGAGTCCACTCCTACAACCAATGGCATAGCCATTAGGTCACATTTTCAAAGACCTTGTCTTTCAAATCACTCAACACAAGTGGTACACACCCACTTCACGAGTCAAAACTTTTCCTCTTTTAACAAATGTGATGAATGGTTTATCAGCTTGATCCGTCGTCTCTGTCCAGCTTTCAAGATGCTCGGTCAAGTGGATGATACTAAATTTCCGCATAAATTCAAAGAGTGATTGATCGATCTCGCCGCGATAAACCAAATGCAACTCACTCTGAACAAACCGCATGCACGCCTTCGGAAGCTTATCTAAGGTCGCATCTTGATGTAGAGGGGTTGCCACTCGCTAGTGGCGTGAAGCACTAGGTTGTTCCGCCCTGACGAGTCCATCGAGGATGAGAACCCTCTCATGCCGGACAATCACAGCTCGAGGAAAGATTTCCAGATACACTTGTGAGTAGGAGCAACCGAGTGACTTTATGGGGATGACATTTATGTGGAGTGAACACCGCGGCGATATGGCTGCTTCACCCTAAATTGCTTCCACTAACTTTATAGCATGACGGGATATCCCTGAAGTTCAAGGGACATGAGAACCTTTGAACTCATCATCCGCGCTTTCATGGACTACATGTCTCATCAGTATCAAACCCGAGATACCTAAGGATTTTTCTTGATCTCTCACACACCATCCCAAAGCAATGGTTCTACGACTTAGATCACAAAGGTCGCTACCGTGGGAGGACGCCGCTGACTGAGTTCTTCGAAACAATACGCGATAATGCCGAGATTCAAGTCAACATGCGCATTCTAGAGGCTTCCAGCCAAAATGATAAAGAAGGATTCCACCTACTTCCTGGCAGGTGGAGGAAGATTAGTACTCAACTAGTAGAACGTCCTGATGATGAGGCTACTTCAGGAGAAGTTCATGACAATCTCAAGCCTCATATATGCCAGCCATTCGAGATATCAAAACATCAAGATTTCAAGGATGTGTGAATCGCGTTAGGGACACGTACTCGAAGATGACATCCGTAGCGACTTCTGTCCAAAACAGGTCGGTGATATCATGGGGTCCATAGCTGCTCATACTGCGGCCACTAGTAAGACCGGACGGCTAACTCTTCGAGCTCATCCAAGAAAACTAGTCCACCATGAAGTTCACAAACCTCGTGGGACGCGTACTCCAATGTTTCGAAAAGGCTAATGAAGCAAGGCAAACTCTAAACCTATCTGGACCTACTCCTAACCTCAAAGAAGTCTAAGTTCGGGGATGAAAATTCCACATCGGGAATACCATAGGTAAGGGGCACCACACGGCAAAATGCTACGAATTCAAACATGTGCTTCAAGATATGATCAAGATGGCTCAGCCTGGCTCCACCTACACAGGGGTGGGCAGAAGCCCAACAACACCTTGCACTCCCTGAGTTCTCAGTGATTTGCAAGCATGACTCATCTGTTCAGATTGCTCACAATCTCAATTTCTTCCCAAATTCCAGAAATGAAATTGGTGCAATTGAGAAAGAAAGGACTTCTACTCTACCATCTCCCCTACCATCTAATGTACGGGCAAGGAGTGTAGACAGATGGCGCGGAGCTAACATGGTAATGATCTTACGCGATCCTAAGGCAACCCAAAGAACGTGAGATACCATTGACTTTTCTCAAATGCCACTATGCAAGAAAGTAGTCATGTGGGTCGATGGGACCCATGTGATCAAATCATACAACTAGAAAGTGACATCAGCGAGGATGAAGGAACGAAATGCAATGAATTCGGCTCGGGGCCGATGACGACGAAGACTAGTGAGATCTCATCGAAAACTCCTTAGTAAAGAGATAGTCCATAAAATGGCGAAGACCAAGATGTGGATCACCAATTTTAAGCCATTCATACCAGTACTACTCTGTAAACAGCTCAACTCAATGTCATCACACCAAATGAGAACGAAGACGATCCCACCGATTATCTGTCAAGTACTACAGAAAACCATATCGCATTCTTCACCGCAACCGTGGCAGCTCATTCTCGACGCCAAGCTTTACTACAAGCTTTGGCCAAATTGAATGTAGCGCCTAACTCTACTCCTTCAAGATGTGTAGTCAACTCGCCTTCCCAAGAATCACCGGTTAAAGTAATCCTATTACTTTCGTGACAAGACTCTGCCACCTTTCGGGCGCTAGTCACACCCTCGCTCACATCACCGTCATCTCCTAAAGAAGAATGCAAAGCAATGACCTTGGTATATGTTCACACAACGCTATACCTCTAAAACGGTGATATAAATCGGTACGAAAGATCCGTATCGACCCTCATAAGCTGAAGGTGTACGCCAGTATATGATTTGTGATAACGGTCACGGTGCGGCTGGACTTGCTAGCTCAACCAGGCAGCCAGACTAATCGGTATGTAAAGGTCAATCAGTACATCGAGGCTTCATTCAACATACCTGGGAAGGCCTCGATCCATGCTTCCAAAGCAGAATATCCACCTTCACCAAAAGATCAAGATCCCACTCCATGGCAAAGCTGTGACAATCACTTCGTCGCCATCAAGGCAATAATTGAGAAACAATCAAGCAATCAAGTCCTTGCGCATCCTATATACCGAACTTGGGGCTTCCTGTATGTGTTATCATAGAAGCAGTCGGCACCCTCAATACACCTACTCTAACTGGTGGTCAATCACATACTAAAACTGTGATACTTCCCCGAATGCCTGAACCCACCGAAGAACACCGCGCCATACAAGAAAGGCAACTCATCAAAATACCATCACTAGGTACAAACCCACAATAGTTCTGGAATGCTTCGTCAAGTCTAAAATCGTAAGCATGTAGGAGTCCAAACGAAGCCATATCTCCACCTTAAATGGATACTGTCACATATGAAGTTCTAACTCTATCACTGATTTCCTAACCTCGCATTACCTTTGAGAGAGCACTTAATCGAGATCTTCACGATCGCTACTTATCCCTCCCGTAAACTAAGCCCTACCACAAAACCCGCACACTCGTTTAGAGCTCCAATGTCATAAACCTCCCATTCGAGAGGACCGATTTGTTAGCCATGCCAGGCCGATCATTACTACAATACTTCAAGACGACGCCAACCCCACCGCATTAACACCTGCGCGAAATCGATACAGCGCAGAAGACAGGAGAAAAAATCAACTGCAAATGGACCAACAACTGGCGAAATACTCTTCTGGGCCGCCCACCGGAGAGGGAAGGAGAGATGTTCAGCAAGAGCCAAGACGACCCGAATTCGAATCGTAGCCTGGAGTTTGAGGCTCGAGCCGAGTTCAGAGAAGCTATTGCAGTAGGCCCAGGCTCCCGCCGCTGTCCCCACCTTTCTCGCTTCTCCTAGCTTACTTTCTCATGAAGGCACACAGCAGCCTGGAAATGCCCCAACCATCGCCTTTGCACGCCACCCACTCATGATCGACTTGGCCATTTCTGTTTCAACTTTACTCAAATTCCTTAATATTACGACAAACCGTGTTCTCCGCTTTACTTCATGCTATCTTCGAGTGCAATTCTGCCATTTATGATGATACCGGATGATGACCAAAACCCTGCTTCGACCGAATAACCTCCCTACGTGAGCTGCCAGTGAAATACTACAGAAAGTAGGTGGGGACGGTGACTGAGATCAATCCAACCCATCAATGTAGGAACCTCAACCAGAAACTCCAAAGAACTTAGGATAGTGGACTCACCTCGAGCTCTGCACCGAACGGGCCGTACTTCATGAAACTCTCCTAATGAATTCAAAGACGCTGCGCTGGTCCTGCACAAAGATGACGCGCTGTGGATCGACGTGTGGACATCGCCGAACATAGAATCTGCCACATTAAGCCAGTGTCAAGCCCTGAAAATTGCGTCACTGGGATGAGAACATGTGAACGGGTTCTAAAAGATCAAGGAAGAAGTTGATAAGCAATCCAAAGTCAGGGTTCACTGCAGTTTCCTGAGCATTCCTCGACTGGGTGGCTAACATAGTACTCCGTACTCCGCAAAAGGATGGGGAGAACCGGAGTGCGCGCTGACTTTAGAGAGATTTGAACAAAGCAAGTCCGAAAGACTGACTTTCTACCCTTACTCACATCGGCATGTCAGCGACAACACCGGCAGACCACCGCCTTCGCTATCCTTCATGGACGGGTACGCGTTATAACCAATTCGTAGCAAATGGCGTGCATGAAGATATGCACAAGACCGCTGTCATTACCCAATGGGGAACCTATTGCGATACACAGCAATGCCGCTGCTCGATTGGGATCAAACGCTCGGAGCTTACACGCTGCCAACGCACCGCAACCACACTCTGGGCACGACACGATGCACAAAGAAGTCGTAGGTATACGTAGACGACATGGATCAAGCCAAATCCAAAGTGAGAGAGGGACATATTAAGCAACCTTCGCAAGTTCTTCGCACACATGAAAGTACAAACATGAGACTCAACCGGGGAAATGGCACATTCGGGGCAACTGCCCTGCAAAACTCCTGTGGATACGCCGAAGTAGCCAACGAGGTATACAGTAAATAGATCCTCGAAAATCAAAGCTCATCGGATTGAAATGCCACAAACCTCAAACAGAAAGAAGTCAGAGAGATCCCCTGGAAAAGTTCAATACATGTGTCGGTCCATATCAAACTTGCCGATGACTGCGTAGCCTATATCTTCAAGAAACTTAAGAAGATGCACTATCACACCACGCCGTGGGACGAATACGACCGCCGCGCGCTGCCTCGACCGAATCAACTGGCTGAGATATGAAGGCTAAAAACCACCAGTGGTCATGCCACCACAACCAGATCAACCTCTTGTCACCTTCAGATTCACGGTAAACTAAACGCCATGGGTATGCAAGTAGTCAAACCGTAGGAAGTGAAGAAAGAGCTTACGACACTAAGTAAGAGTTCTGAATAATGAAAAAAAATACTACAACTCAGCGATATGCCTCTGCTTCTTTGCAGTGGGCAACAAAGAAGCTGCTAATACGCCACATGCTTAGCTACTCCACAAAATATTCTCCAAGATGGATCCAATCAAATACCTCTTCGAACCCTCGTCTCAATGGACGCTAGCAAGATGGGACTATGATGCTCCCTGGGACTCACCTCAACACGTGCCACTTCAAAGTAATAAAGGGTCGCAATTGCCGCCGCCGAATTCTTCGGCAGAAAAATCCCATCAACGACGCACGCTTAAGTGATACTTGGTCATTTCACGAGGATATACTTCAAACAGATGACTCGGGACTCTATACTTGACGGAGCACATCAAAACCTAAGAGGACTGGGACAGAGGCCGTCATTTCTCCCAAGGTGAGCATACACCGACGTCACAACCGATTGAGGTGACAAACAACGCCTTGCATGCGAGGCTTGCTTAATCGACTGCTGCAAAGAGAAGCTTAGCATCAAAAACCTCCGAAAAAGGTGGAGATTCGCTACTAATCATCAACTGCATGTGATCTCGGAAAACTGCGAAAGCCTAGCACCCTATCGCCAGATCGACCAAGCCACAATTCTTTGATCACGAACTCACTTGCACCTACTCCGAGGAAAATCAATTTGCGACGTCTGCGTAAATCCTGTATCTTTGATAAGTATACCGCATTACATGACGGAAATGCCTTTCGCTGTATCGACCCACTACGAGCCTTATGTCCATCAAATTACCGCATTTAAGAAGAAATCGCACAGAACCTCGGTTCCAAGCAACTCAACTTCAAGCTCACTGGTACTATCCACCGACATGGATAAGAGGGGACAACGAGTTGTTACGCCTTACAATTGGCTAACATTCCCTACGCATGAGAATTATACAAAGAACACCTCTTGGTGTAGTGTCCCGCGTCGCTTGATCATTCACAGTACTAAAGGTGAGTGGAAGAAGTCCACTGACTTGATTGAGTGCGGTCTCATAGGCGATGACCTGGGCGATGGCAAAGAAAATCACACGCCTAGTGGTACTCATTGACCAATTAACTGACGACGTTACTTTTAGGCACTACACCGCCAAAATCTTCGGAATGTACGCGATGTCCCTCCTTTCGCTGCTTCATACATGACATCTTCCTCGCCATTCTCCGGGAATCGACATAATTGGGAAAATAACCCTGTACAGAACAGAGGTCATCGTTTCCATCCTAGTAAAGAATCGACCATTTACCAAACAGAGAAGCTGCCTACACCGCCTCTCTCTGTGACGCCAAAAAATGTAGCCAATTCATAAAATAACATCATTCCTGATATGGCTGCTCACATGAGATCAATACTGCTTATAGCTGGTCCCACTTCCAAGCTAAACCAACAATTGCTAACTGCACAGAGATCGCTATCACCATCGCCCCATGGTACTCATGACTAACGGCGCTGTGAGAAGCTGCCAATGTTATCGCCACACAATCCTCTCGCAAGAAAATGACTCCATACCATGCAGATTGGCCACAAAATACCTTTCGCTTGTGGGGTATCGAACATCCGCCAGACGCCACCGGGCCACTCTTTCTATTCAATTCATTTGCATTAAGGCTTTCGTGACAACCACTTAGGCTAGAAATTACCATCTCGCGATTCTACTGGAAAGTCAACCCCCTGTCGATCGAAGAGGGATAGGATACGAAGAACTCATCCTCCTGGATGAACGTGAGGTTTTATGGCCTTTACATAATGTTCAAATACATCAAGCACGTATCAAACGAGCTTTCAACAAAAGGGTTGTGCTAAGAAACATCAAAGAAGGAGATTTAGTTCTCAACCTGGCATGTAGCTCTTTTACCCACGACCAAGGGGGAAACTAAACTTAATCAAGCCGACCATATCTAGTCAAATCAATACTCCTAGGGGTGCTGGTTAGAATCACACTCCACGGGAATGAGTTTTCAAACCCCACAAATCTCGACCAATCGAAACTGCAGATTATGCCTAGATAGAATGTAAACGCGCCACAGAAACTCCATTTGTCGCTCACTAAATAAACGGTCCTCTACTCCCATCCAACACACACACACGTGCTCTGCATCTTGCAAACTGCCATCTCACACTCCAAAATGCAACAAACCAATTCTGTAGACCCTCCGAGTGTAAGCAAAAAGCTTACATGCTTATTTCTATGTTCATTACAAGCTCTTGTTTTCTCAACAATTATTTTTTACATTTGATCTAATCCACTGCACAAGGGTTTGATTTCGTTTTTAAGGGGAATGCGAGGGCAATCCTTCACGGATTCAACCTACCATTTTATTTAAATGTAAATAGAAGGACATTTGCATTGCATTTAAAATTCGACAAGAATAATTAAAAGAAATAACACCGGCTTCATTACACCACTTAACCCTTTTATTTCTTTCAATTTCAGATAATAATAATACGTGCAAATAATAAAAAGTAGACTTAGGCCAGGACTCTAAAAACCTCCTCTTTATTACAACAATAATAATAATCATCAACAATAAACAAAGACTGGCTATTCCTCCATCTTTCCCTTTGCCCTTGTCGCTCTTGGGTTTATTTCCTGTCACACTTGAGCGCCGGGGCTTGCACCCACTTCTGCACTCCAATCACCAATCATCTTTCTCGAGGCCTCGACTCGTTTAAGTAACTACCGTCGACAGAGTAGTCTTTTATTTTCTTCAAGGATGAATGACTGAAAGCTTCTATTTCTCTTCTCCTCCTTCACAAATGCTTCTTCTCTTTCTCTCCTTCGCACCTTGTAGTCAACCAAGCCACGCTTCCTCGGCCGCGCTCCCGGCAGTTGCGGCCTTCTCCATCTCAGATATAAGAACTGACACCCACAAGGACAGGAGAAACTCTTCAGAATTACATGTTTCTTTCGGGCCCACTTCATAGCCCACTCTCTTCGCCTCAGAGTCAATGCCATGGCGGTCGAAGTGACTGGTATACGGGTTTGAACTATCCGTCTAACCTAACTTGCCTCATCAACCTCTCGTGAGTGATGCTCATAAACTCCCAATCCAGTGAGGCGCACTTGACTAGTAGATCCAGAAGACACTCATGATGACTGAGATGCCACCACTGGCATTTCATCCACAATTTCAATCAAAGGGCCATCGCCATCTTTCTCACCTTTGTTCTTCCAATAGTGTCACGTACTTTGTAGTCCACCATGTGCACAACCTCGCTGCCCTATCGAATCGATATCAGTGGCATGATGGGTGAAAAGCTTATTAACAAACAGCACCCGAGCTGTCGCAGACAGCCAAATCCTACCAAAACAGTATTAGACACCCAAAAAAAAAAAAAAAGAAAAAAAACAAAAAAAGAAAAATAAAAGAAAAAAAAAAAAAAAAACGGAAAACGAAAAAAGAAAAAAAAAAAAAGAAAAAGGTTTTACTCGTAAGATGACGGATTCCTAAGAGAATGAAGAGATCACGGTTGATTTCCTGCTATCCAAACCCAAGATAATCTCCTCTAAACACAAGTAAGCTCGGCTCCCCGCACTCCATTTGCTCAACGACCCACAAAGGATCACCTCTCAAATCTTCATCAACATGTCCCTCGAAGACGTAAAACGGAAGGCAAAATGTGTGTGTGAAACCCAATGCTCTCCTCCTGTAGCAACATAAGAGGATGAGAGGGTCTCCTGCTATTGAATCGATCCCATAAAATCCAACATCCGCACGCCTTTCAAGTAACAAGACGATCTACCTGCCTAGTGTAAGTCCAAGGTCAAGTCTCTAAATCCTGCTCATACCCTTGTGAAGCGGAGGATGGCGTAAAGACACCAGGGTCCCACCGCTAATAGCGCAATTTTCCTCCTGAAGGAGACAAATATCACCGCCGGTTCAAAACATGATAATTTGATCCTAATATTCAAGACAAGTGATCCAAGAAACGCTTACTACCTTAATGTGAGTCAGAATGTAATGCAGATGGCAAGGTTGTAAGCACCCATGTCATGTTTCGCAATATTCAAAACTCGTTAGTCCATTCCTTCAAGCCAATTTAGGTATTCATGATGATAATTTTCTCAAAATTTAAGGAGTTTTATATGTGGACCAATTCAAGAAGAGGAGACGGAAGAATTGTATGATCGAAAGCTTCATCGACGCTTCTATTTATACTAATTGTCATGTTTCAAAAATCATTGGGAATCCCACCGCTTAGAACAGCGCTGCACTGATGCGCTTTTTCGTGCGGGACGCGAAACTTCTTTCGTCGCGCCTTCCCTGTAAAGATCACTTCGATTTCCTTGTTCGATCTTTCCCAATTCTATAAACGAATACTTTCCTAGTCTTACGTGGGATTTATTTGGTAACCGCTTAATTTATCATGTCAGTTTCCTGATCCGTGAATGTGATTTATAATATACGCCAACATTTTGGCCATTTTTTATGGTATTTAGTTCTCGTATTTTAATTTTTTAATTCTTTTCTTTTTCATTTTTTCGCTTTTATTTAATCATTTCATTTCTATTTTCTCATTTTCAACTTTATATTTCCTTTTTCTTTATG
The DNA here is from genome assembly GCF_048544455.1 of Silene latifolia. NCBI lineage: Eukaryota > Viridiplantae > Streptophyta > Magnoliopsida > Caryophyllales > Caryophyllaceae > Silene > Silene latifolia. The sequence goes on from NC_133534.1 coordinate 84,732,268, forward strand.
GGGTAACCTCCTCCCCATCATCTCATTATTTCCTCTACAAAATACCCTTTGAGATTTCTCGTTCTTTTCTGAGTCTCATTGGTGACCACTAAAGGCCTTATGTGTATATAAAAATGTAAATGAATGTGTTTTTTCTATGTAAATTTCAGCAGAGTATGACGGTACAAACCGTTTGTTCACCAAACTTGTCCAAAAGCTAACTCGCATGGTGTACAAACAACACAACTCACAAGAAGAAAAAGGTGCACTGGTTGGCTTGTATATACAACAAAGCAACAACACAGCAATCAAGCTACCAAACAAGTCTAGATGTTAATCGGTTTCACTTCTAAACAAATCTATCTAATAACTGGTTTACCAACAAAATCTAAAATGTTCAAAATCAAGACTATAAAACTATTTAGACCATCAGCTGAGCACCCCTCCAACTCCTGCGAACCCTCGCCATAAGAGCAATGATCCTGCAGATCCCAAACCTCGAGCTCCCCTCGACAAACCAGAGCTGCCTCTCCCGGATCGGCCATCCTCGGCCCACCACGATCGGCCCCAGAACAAAGCAGCAAATTGCCCAAGGCACAATCGATTCAAACAAAAAAAAAAAAAAAAAAATCAATCAAAAGAGATCAAATAAGTGCTCATACTCCCCCGGGACGCACTTTCGACCACCATCACGAGTGCCTGCCTTCGACATGGCGTAGAGTTTCAACCGGCTGGCCACCCTCCATAGCGCACAATACGAACCGAGATGGCGAACTCACGTTGCCAAAAGAAATTCTCGCAACGAAATCGAATAGGCTTAATCCAAATGTGCCCTTACGCAAAATATGGTGAATGTTGCAGGCTCACCCTCCGAATCGGGGCCGCTGCTGCCAGAGAGGCCAAGCATCCGCACGCAATGCCTGGCCAAAATCACGCAACCCGGAGACTGGCCGGCCCTCCCGGCCACGTGCAGTAGTACTCTGGTAGAGTCTCTGGGATACACCCTGGGGCTCGGCGCCGCCAAGCCAACCTCCGCGAAGACAAACGACTGCATCACTCTGTGGATCTTTCATCGAAATTCCCAAAGTCAATCGTAGAGAAGTAAAGGATACCACCACCACCGCACAAAGCACGCCCAACCTCCCGTAAAGGAATGCCAGTAACCCTCACCTGTGTAAGGAGGCTCGGCGCACCACCGGCACTTCTGGCCAAGTCCGCTCCCTCTCGCCTCTGGCCGCTCCGAACATCGCCCCAGAGGATCACCGAACCGGCCAACGCGCCCGAGAGCAACCGACGAGCCAAACGCCGCCTAAGCACTACACACCCCCACTCCATCGACGGCCCACAAGCAACAACCCGACTTCGGCTCCCAGGCCTAAGGACCCTAAGCACAAAAGTGAGGTGCCTCGCAGACACCCGCCCCAAGGTCCTGGGCACCCACCGCAACAAGATAAAGACAGAGATCATTCCCGGGTGCGGATCGATAGAAGTGGTTAGCGGTAGCAATGCACACAAACGGATAACTAACGGCCGTCACTGGTATGCGCTTCACATCTCCGCCATAGAGATATCATGTGAGAAGAACGCTTTTGCTCTTCGCCTTCCCAAGACGCATGACCCAATCCCTCACCATCGATAGGCTCTTCCAACTCGCCTCGTCCCTTCGGCGCGAGGCCCTGGAAGTAAGAGGTACACCACGCTCGTGAAACGAATAGTCAATGATCACTCTTTCTGATCTTTCACGGTAAAGCAAAGGAATTTATTTTACATCAAAGGAAGGTTCATACTTCAACACAGCCTGTGTCCGGGACAACATAGGAGAAGTCCCTCTTCCATCAACCCACTCAACCATGGTCTCTCATGTGGTTGTTGATGAGACCGCAAACCAGCTAGCGGACCCGACCCCAACGCCCAGGAGCCTGCGGTGTCAAGCAAGAAATGGGCTGCTAAGTCATTACGACTCTTCTCACCCTTCCGTTCCAGTAAAACCGGTGACAAGAACCGCTCAAATGCCACAAAGTTAGCTCTTCGCTGTCGGCTCAGCACAAGGAGGAGGAACTGCTCTCCCATCGGGATCACCACCGACGCCGGGTCTTCTCGATAGTGATCCTGAACATAGTACTCGGTACCAACCGGACTTAGTCAGATTTTCACAGCCGTTCTAAGGATAGGTTCCACCGTCTATCTCGCTTCGCCGAATCCGGCCATGTTCATGCGCTCCGCCACACTACCTATCTCCTCAGCCCCAGCACGGCAGCACTGCAACCGCGCCGCATCCTCCGGGCTGCGTGACTCCCACCTCACCAAAGGGCAGTGCGAAACGCCGAAGTCGGATCCTGCACCGATCCAGAAGAAAGCGGACTGATCAGCTGGGCGCCGGCCCTGCAACTTCCTCTCTTCACGTCTAGATCCTCCTCGACTGCAACTGGTAGGACCCAATCGCTTCCACGCTCGATCGCTGGCCTCTCTTCCTCCTCCGATGCACTCGCCGTAGGCGCCCACCGCCGCATTTGTACTTGCGAACGAACTGAGATTCCTACTTCCTGTTACGATTCCGAATAAAGCCATCTTTAGTTTTGAAGTAAATTTGAGTTGAAATTGTGAAAGTAAATGTAGACAGAGAGGATAAGTAATGAGTTAGTGGAATTCCCCTATTTAGCTCACGGCTTCCTTGACGCGCCGTCTCCCGTAGGGACAAGTGACCCTCCGCAGCCTCTACACAAGGGCTGCTGCGCACTCTCCTGTGTCTCGTAGCCTACGTTGGAGCTCTTCTGCTCACTGCACGCCCTGGCATCCGAGGTGGGCCCGTCAAGGGAATCTCCCTCCTCACCGCACATCCTCCTTCTTCAGACCTGCCTCATGGCAGCCTATCACCGCGCTATGAAAGCCCCGCTTCCAAAGCCTCCCTCAACCGCATCGGTGCCTACCTCCGCCGGAGGTCCTCCCTGGCGGAAGCATCATCACCGCGGCACAGGCAAGTTTAGGTTTGCCACGTGACTTACGAGCCTCGACAAGAAGCTTTCAGCCTCCTGAGCCTCTGTAACGCCTCTTCGGCCATCTGCCCTATTCTCACCAACTCAATCACCATGTGATAAATCAGTCATTAAGTCAACCAAAGCTCAGTTCCGTGGGTTCGAATGGTAAATCTGCAAGAAAGATTTCGCTATAACGCGTTATGCCCTAAAAAGGTGCCCCCGCAAAAGTTGTCACAAACCAAAATCGACTACGGTGGAAGTTTACCCATCACCCAAGGGTCCTAATATCAAGTTTCATCACTTAATGGGCAACTTAAGGCCATTGCTTATTGATCTAGTCGTGAAACTGCCTCAAAATTTACTGGTGGCTCAAAAAATCAATAAAATCTAAAGGAATAATACATGGTTATGTTCCTAACATTGCCTACTATCCATTTCTAGCATCAATTTGGCAAGACAACCATTTGTGAAAAGCCCCAAATTTTCTTTTGTTAAATGGGCTCTAAACCCTAATGTTTTATGGGCTCAAATTTAAAATACTTGATGATTACCTAAGATTAAAACACATACCTGACAAGGTCATATTTCAAGCAAGCTTTTGAATCCAACTCGACGGAAATGGTGAAGATCGAGAGAGAAATTGAAAGATTTGGGTTTCAAATACCATTAAAACCTCCGATTTCGCTGCTTACGCAATTGTCAATTGTGAGGACGCACAGCGCTTTGCCTGCACAAGAGACGCACTTCCTTTCGCTTTCCTTTTCGTTGTTTCTCCTTGCTTAATTTTTTCAAAATTGCGATGTAGTTCAAGTATTCATGGGCCCATTCTTTGGGCATGCTTTTCCTCATTTACATTTGTATCATTTTGGTCCGTTTACCATTTTTCTGCTCCACATTTTATCCACAGCGACAATATTTGCGTGGTGCAAAGACGTCCAGTTCATTTTATCCCTCTGCAGCAGATTTCTCACAGATTAAGCTCAATTTATTTTATTCGCCGCAGCGGGTATTTTCGCAAGATCAGCCACCGGGTTTCTCCTATGACGTATCAAGATGCCCGTAGACACCTCGCTTCGCACCTCCGCAGAAACCACCATGATGATCGGGCCGCATGCTTGATTCGCTAACGACGTTCAGGATGCGCTCAAGATTATCGTCGCGATCGCTTTCAAACATTAATGTTTCAATTTCTTGCAGCTTGTCATTCACGTCACCGATAATGGTCGTTCAGCAAGAATTTATACATTTCGAGTCCGCCAAAAACCGCCTCTGGTTTCAATCGCGGTAACCCGGTCAATGTTACCTTGAATGTTCCTATTTCTATTCCATTTCAAATTTTATCTTTCGGCAAATAATATCCTGAATATTCAAAAGATAATCGGTCTAAACCACCCTACCATAACTTAAACACTGAATTTTCTTTAAATGCGAGGAAACCTTCCGGGAATACCAGACGCGAAGAGGGTGGTCGCTACTTCTTCCAAGAGACGCAGTGGTCACCGCGCCTTCCCGTGCCCCTTCGTATGATCTTACGATCTCTTTACATCTTCCAGATTCACTTCCAAAGAGTCTCCTCGAAACCCTAATTCCTCCGTGAGTAGCATGGGGCCAGGATGCTCGGCCATATTTCTTACACGCGAGTGTCCGCCTTCTTCTCCTCCCTTGCATTCTGTAGACTTTGCTCTACTTAATTGGCGCCCCACGTGCTGAATCCGGTTCACCACGCAAGCTCCGGATCCTTCCGGGCGCCAGTCCTCTCCGCATGCACCGACCAATTTGACCAATCCATACCCATAATCAATCCACTAATTTGTTTCAATCGTTTTCCTCTTACGAGGGCACTTCTTGCATTCGCCGAGCATTCACTGTTAGTCGAGTATCTTAGTTCATCTCAGTTCGCTTAACATGGAACCGAATTGCTCAATTTATTTTATTCAAAGCAGCAGTGGTATTTTGCGATCTTGCTCACTTGAAGTTTCTCCTATGACGATCAAGATGCCTGTAGACACCTCGTTTCTGCACCTCCCGCAAACCACCCGGTGATGATTGGGCCGCATGTTTGATTCGCGGAACGATTTGTGACAGTTCGTAAGATTATCGTCAAGTGATTGCTCAAACATTAATGTCGACCTCTTAGTTGTCATCTACGCGCCGATACGGTCGTTTTGGCGGTAATTAGAGTACATTGAGTCGGGTCAAAAACCGTCTCCATTTTTCGATAACCTGTTAAATCCGAGTCGAATGTTCGGAATGTTCCGGATATTTCTATTCCATATTTCTCAAATTTTATCTTTTGGCAAATAATATCCCGTAATATTCAAAAGATAATCGAATTAAATCCGTCCTACCATAACTTAAACACGGAAATCTTTCTTAAACAGGAGGAAACCTCCACGGGAATAGACGCAAGCAGTCTTGCGCGCCTCTTCCAAGAGACGATGGTCGCTGCTGCGCCTCTTCCCAGCCCTTCTTTGCATGATTTACGTATCTTTTTTATATCTTTCCGAGATTCACTTCCAAAGAGTCTCTGAAACCCTATTCCTCCGTGTGATTAGTATAAATAGGAGCTTTCGTTCCTCATATTTCTCACGCGAGTGTCCGCCCTTCTCTTCTCCCTTTGCATTCTAGACTTCGTTCTTACTAATTGGCGCCTACGTGCTTGAACCTTCGACCACGTAAGCTCGGATCTTTCCGGGGTACCAGCCTCTCCGTTGCATGACCGACCAATTTGACCAACTACACCCATAATCAATCTAATTAATCAATTTGTTTCAATCGTTTTCCTCTTACGAGGGCACTCTCTTTGCATTCGCGTCGAGCATTCACTAGTCGATATCTTAGTTCATCTCGTTCCGTCAACATGTAAGTCTGAGGGTGTACAATTCCTCTTTTGTTTATTGTATTTTATTTATCGTATCACCATTGTAAGATTTATGTCGAATACACCATTAAAACCGATTTCTAAAACCGTGCTTTAAAACCCTTCTTTTACGGATTTCCAGTAGACTAACCATCGAGAAAGGACGCAGCAACTGCTGCGCCTCTTCGAAGGAGCGCAGTTCCTGCTGCGCCTCTTCGTGAGGCTGCCGCAGTTCCTGCTTCCTTTCTTCTTCGTTTATTCTCTGAAATTCGTTCGTGTTTTTACTTGTTCCGTTTGTTCTTGTTAATTCTTCAATATCACATTATTATATAATTCACGTGCATATATAATTCATAATTCACATGTTTTAATTGTCACAAATCCGACTTAAATCCTAAGTAATCAATATTTACGGGTTTTCGTCATTAATATTCAATCCGAGTTTTAGAGATTCAATTTCCTCCATATTGAGTTTCTGGGATTTATCTTTGATATATTTTGCATCCATATTCATATGTTCATCATTAATTCATCATGTTTAGTCTAGTTAGTTTGTTAATTCGTTAATTAATCATTCATTAACACCGTCCCTTCATGTAATTAATCCGCCTTTAATTCCGTTTCATTCATGTTTTACTGCTTTTATGACACCTTCATATGTAAATAATACATTAAATCACTTTCATCCGAGTCAATTATCATCAATGAATCCATTAAATTTATCAATTAACATTAACGATTTGCAGTTCCGGCTTCACAGCCAGAACTCACCCTTGGAACAGACGCAGCAACTGCTGCGCCTCTTCCAGAGGGCGCAGTCTCTGCTGCGCCTGTTCCAGGTTGAGTTCTGTCCCTGAACTCCTTTTCTGCCTTGACTTAGTTTAATTAGCTCACGTATTAATTAACTAATATTCATATTATCGCTAATTCATGTTCGTTAATTTATTTATTTATTTCTTTCATTCTTTTATTCCTTTTTTTCTCAAATTATCCGTTTTAAAGGTATTTTCGACATAAATCGCCTATTCCAATGTAATTATTGTAATTTTCATCATTGTAATTCATATTTATTGTTTTCTATCATTTGTATGTTTTTCACATGTAATCAACCTTAAATCCTACTTCGACATTCATTGTATGATTCAACTAATTGTCAACCGACTTAGCCTAATTCTCACATGCTAGGATTAAAACTTGGATGTTGCATTGCATGCATATAACCGACGATATATCAAGTACAAATAAACTCCCTAATCATTAGTAGAGGCCGCTATCGAGGCGGGCGGGATTAGGTGTTCGATCAAAAGAGCTTCCTAATACGTACCCTCACCCCTTACTCCAGATCTCCGTGAGCACCCGTGTTCATTGGCATCCACGAGAGTCATTCTAGGCATAGAATGCTAAGGGTAACGATTGCTTAGTGTTCATGTCACTACTTTGTGTCTTGACATGACACGAGGTATTCGAACGGTTCCAATTTCCCATAAAAATTGGTGGCGACTCCTTACAAAATGCAAACGCTTGTCCCTCGTTTCTCAACCAAGCGCCCCCGTGGGCGGCCCGCTGTCCACAGTTTGGCGACTCCGCTGGGGATATACACTTACGTGTAGCTAGGGTGAAACTTGAACAAGGTTAGGGAATAAGTTTGTACAAGACAATTGTCGGTTTTCATAACTCGGTCTTCCTAGACCGTTTATTCGGCCTTCCTAGGCCCAACCCAACCCATTTGACCAATCGTCCCGTCTAAACGGTCCTAATTCTTATTTGGGCCTAAGGATGGATAGCGATTGACGTCATCCATACCATGATGCTTACTCTTGTTTGTATCAAGGGCCTTCACTACTTGAGGAAATGGACTAGGAATCGGCCTTACTCTTGTTTGGCACGAGCCTCTCCACAGACTTCGGGTTTGATGGTTCGGTATGGCAACCCACCCTTTAAACCAAAACCCTTCTAAATGCACTCAGCATCCCGTTATAATGCTTGTATAAATGTGTAAACCTTACGTGATCACCATTTCTAAACAAAACCATGACGAATTTTCAAAAAAAATCAAAACCCTTTTTCAAACAAGAATTTCGAAATAGGCCATTTGATTAGCGCAAAAAACCAGTCAAAATTCTGTCCGTTTATCGAGTCAAATTTCGGGCCTCAAACCCATTTCAAAAAACCAAAAAAAAAAAAAAACGTTTTTTAAAAAAAAAAAAAAAAAAAAAAAAAAAAAAACGAAAAAAATAAACGAAAAAAAAGAAAAACAAAAAAAACGTTTTGTTCAAAATATTTTCAAAACATGTAAATGTAGATATGTAAATTCAATTGGGCTAAGTTAGAGTCAAAAATTCAAACCAACTATGTCCTAGTCGGAACTATGTCGAGTCATAAACCCGTCTCCCTTTACATTTTGGGTCTTTTCAAATTCAAGTCAAGTCCTAAGGCGTCACGCCGTCATTATTGGACCCCCTACCCCAATTCAGTTAGGATCTAAACACTCGAGTCACACGTTCCGAGGCTCAACACACGAGTCTTAATGGGCCTCATATTTGAGTCTAAACTACAGTAGTCTTCTTAAACACCTATAACCAGACCTCGAGTCCAGAATCAACATGTGTCATCAATCCCGTCAATAAGGTCAATCATATAAGGGTCACTCTGTCAAAGTCAACACTCGAGTCTAAATTAAAGTCAAGCACCGTGAGTCCAAACACGAGAGGTCACTCACGATGTCTCCTGGATTCACAAGTCAAGAGTCTAGTCATCTCGTCTCGTCATGTATCCTTTGTTTGTTGCCTTAGTATGCGTGATCCCATGTCAAGTCAAGTCGTAATGCGTATCATTTTCTTCTCGGTAGGAATTCTGCAATTTTCGATGAAAGTATTCAAGAACGTTTATCTGTCGACGTCAAGGGACTAAGTCTTTGCGGTCATTAAGCTTCAGGCCACCGTTGAAGACTTGAGAACTCGTGTCACCAATATGGAAGACAAGATAGACATGATGAAACCTTTACCATCTTCTCATACCCCAAGGCCAAGTTGTAGCTTCAACACGACTCACCCATCTAAGAAGGCCAATGAAGGCAAGGGAGTCAACCTCTTGGAAACTCCACCCAGAAGGCCGGGACGGGCCCATAGGGAATTCGTTGACCTCGGAACCACATATGAAGTAGCTCTACGAAGACTGGTTTCCCAGGGAAAACTTCATCCAATCGGTCCAACCCCGGACCCTGTAAAGATATTCCCTAGATGGAAGGGCGATTCATATTGTCAGTACCATCAAGGTAGGGGACACGATACGGAGGAATGCTTTTGTCTAAAGCATATTATTCAGGATATGATCGAGGATCGCAAGCTTCCTGTGCCACCTTCCGCCAAGAAATCCAAGAAGACCGACCCTCTTGGGTCCAGTATCATTAAACATGACGAAGAGTCATCTCTAGACTGTTCTCATCTCCTCGATCCTCATGATGATAAAGAAATCAATGTCCTCGAAGACGGAGATATCCAAGATGGAATGCTCATGCTTTCCAGGGCCTTTGACAATAAATTCTCCAAAATAGAGGGAGCTATTGATACTCTAAACTCTCGACTTTCCAACATAGAAAACCTGCTCGCCGAAACGGGTAAGAAGCTTGATGCCCAACCTCTCAAAATGAAAAGTGTCCAGACAAACCCTCAATTTGACAGTCCTAAGGAGAAAGCAATAAGTAGACAATCTATTCTTAGTTCTTCTTATCCGGGAATCAAGATCAATAAAGGCATCCTCATGGATCCTTCGTCAAAGAAACCTAGCAATTCTCCAGGGTCATTTACAAAGGCTTCCGAAAATAAGGGCACACCTCCTAGGAAATTTACCAACATTGGTATTAGATACGCCGATGCCTTTCAAAGACTCATGGAACAACGAATGTTGAAGCCTATAGGACCTACTCCCGAACCCGAAAGGAAGTCCAAGTTCTGGGATGAGAATGCCTACTGCAAATACCATGGAGGCAAAGGGCATGATACAGAGAAATGTTACAAATTAAAACATGTCATTCAGGATATGATCGAAAGCGGGAGGTTGTCCCTCTCAACCTTTAACCCACAAGGTAGCTTAGGCAATCCTCATGGATATACCACTCATCAAGAAACTCTTCTTGACTGTTATCCTTCCAATCTTCCCAATGATGAGGACGAGGTGCTCAAATGGGTGAATGCTCAAAACCAAATGCCAAAGCCAGTTGCTGGAAGGGAAAATGTTCAAGCGTGGGCCGATGATTACGAGTCTAGTTCTAGGATCGAGTCAAAGTCCGAGTCCGAGTCCGAGTCTTAGGCTTTCTATCTCATATTTGTTCTAGTAACTTTCTTCGTGTCCATTTTCATTCCTAGTGACAACCTGGGGGCTGTCCCACGAGTCACCTGTCTTCTCATATCTATGTTAAATACATTCATTATTCATTTCAATAAAAATACAATTTTCCATCCATATCCTATCATATCTTTTCCTTTTACCATTTCCTGGGACAACAAGAATTGATTTGAGACATTTTAAAATGAACAACAACAACAACGCATTCCAAGTCGATGTGAGTGCACTTAGGTGATGTTCCATTCCAAGTTGTAGAGGACCCGAGACTCCGTGTTCGTTTTCTTTACCTATTCCATGTCTGGCAATAGAAAACACAATATAACCCTAGTTTAGGACGAGCATATCTCAAGAGATTCTAGGACGAATCCAGACCGTCTCCCTTGTTTAACAATCTATGACGGAAGGCAAGCCCATTCCCCACAATAAACAACCCGTGTTACTAAAAGACCAACCCGTTTCACACCAAATGTGCTAGTCTGACCCAAATCCATGGTAGCAAGTAAATCCAAGACGATACGAGCCATGATCAAAGATAAGCTTAGGTCAATATCCAAGGCCACAATTATGCCCATAATCCAAGACAAAAGAGTCAAAAGAAGAAGGCTCAATCAAGCGAGTCAAGTCAATACCCAAAGTCAAAGTTATCCTCAAAAAAAAAACCTGAATCAAAAATCTGAGCAAAAGCCGAAATATATCCTAGACCAAGAATCTGAGTTTGAATCAAGACCGAATATGAAATCAAATGCTATACAGAATACTGCTGAATTCTATATAGAATCAAGACATCAATAAAGATGGTTAGCTAGCACCTTCACTTAGCCTTTCGCACATCACACACCCTAAGTCCTTCTCGAGACCGTTATAGGGAGATAGTTAGGAATTTTGAGAATCCTCTCAAGCTCGTCAAATATACCTATCCTTTAGGGCCAAGACATGGAAACTTGAACCCACATCATTTTAACCTGCCTTTATGTGCTCAGGCTACATCAAGCCAAGAGACTCCATTTCCAAGCCACATTACAAGACATAACCCCATCAAGCCTTAACTCCACAAAATCAAGCTCCAGAGATTTGTTCATCAAAGCCTCTTATTACCGAGCTCCACATTCCAAATATCCAATCCAGTTTCACCTCGACCCAAACACGGAGTCTTCAAATACTTTGCTACCCAGAATGGGACATACCCATATTCATCCTTAGGGTCCACTAAGTGTGCTCACACGACAAGGAAATTTTTACAAACTTAATTATACCTCTTTGGTCTATGATCAGAGGGAGTTATCTCAAATCGATTCTTCGAGTCACCAAAGGAATATTATCCTTGTGACCCCTGCACTTTAAGGTCCTAACAACTTAGCTTAGGCACACACTTGAACTACGATCTGGTTTGATTTCACCTTTTCAGGTGGATACGTAGGCAGTTCTTTCTTACCCAAGAAGGATACAACCACAACACCCAAATAAAATTAACCAAACCTCAGAACTACGATCTGGTTTGATTTCACTTCGCGTGAATACGTAGGCAGTCCTCATGGCACAACCATTCCAACTTTCAATCTCAATTATCAACCATCTCAACCATTCCAACTTTCAATCTCAATTATCAACCATCTCAACCATTCCAACTTTCAATCTCAATTATCAACCATCTCAACCATTCCAACTTTCAACCTCAATCATCAACCACCTCAACCATCAACTTTCAACCTCTATTAACATCCCTTCCAAAATCAACCAACACCTCTATACTGGGGGCTCCTTATTGTCGCCCAACCTCTCTTTCACCAAAGTCCAGAGTCATCTTCTCATCCTGGGGGCTTCTCTTCCAAGATGCCACCCTTCCTTTATTCATTTGAGTCTAGCTAGTGCTCGGTCCGGACAATGACAAAGATCTTAGATCAATTCTCCAAGTCATCGTGCCTCAAGAGGGGTCTCTTTTACAGCAAACGATGTCAAAAGATGTCCAAGTAGACAGATGATCCATGGCTCATGCCTTGCCTTGATATGCCTTCATCATTCTTGCAATTATTATACCTTTGGAACTGATACGCATTGTCACCCACACTTGGCTAGGGGTTGCGCATACTTAAGCAAAGTCTGTCAAGGTCATCCCTGTGTCGCGTCAAATCTAAGTTAGTGTCGCGTCAGTCCAACCTAAGTCTGTATTTTTGCGTCCGTATAAGGTCTACGTCGCGTCAGTCACGTGTCTAAAGCCCATTTGAATATGCATAACGCATTACAAACGACAAACCTCTTTGAACAAGTTTTAAACAACTTTTAAAAAAAAGAAACAAGTTTTGCAAAGCCTGTGTGTTTCCTCATTCGAGGTCCATGTGATAATTGCTTACGTGCACATATTAGATTGCGTTCTTGTGTGGCTACTAACCATGCAGGTAAGTATCAGAAGCAGTGCTCGCTCTAACTGGGGGCTTCGCTCAAGTCTCCATTCTCCCCAGCGCAGCAGTATTTTGCAGTATTGCTCAAATTGTTATGTCCAGCGCAGCAGTATTTTGCAGTATTGCTCACCAAGGCTTCCATGACGATCAAGATGTTCCTAATCGTCATTTCTGTCCAGCGCAGTGGTATTTTGCAGTATTACCCACCCAACGAGAGTTTGCTTGAGGACAGAAACAGGCAGATTCCCGAAAGTCATCGTTTCATTCCCCAGTGAGAGTTTGCTTGAGGACAGAAACAGGCAGATACCCCCAGGCGATCCTTCATCCCTTTAGGTAACCCTTTTCAGGATAGACCTTCATACCTTTAGATAACCCCTTTCAGGATAAACCCTTAGATCTTTTAGACCCTTTAGATATCTTTCAGAATAATCCCTTCAGACAACCCTTCACATGATTCTTTGGATAATCCTTTATACCTTCAGATGACCCTTCAGATAACCTTCACATAATCCATTATCCCTTCATACCTTTCAGAAACTTACCTTGATTTTTTCAGATAACCCTTAGATATCCCCTCCAGGATAATCCTTCCTTCAGCCTTCCTCCCTTTAGATAATCCTTTGTTTCTTCAGAATAATCCTTTCAGTAACCTTCAGATAACCCCTTTTCAGTTAAGTCCCCTTTCAATCCTTTAGAAAGAAGTATCCTTCAGCCTCCCCTTCAGAGAGAATTATCCTTCAGCCTTCCCTTTAGTGAGAAGTAGCCTTCAGAGTTTAGCCTTCAGAAGTGTTAAGAAGTTTCTTCAGAATCCCTGTGACCCCTAATGCCTTCAGACACCGAGTTATCTTCAGACCAAAGAGTTTTTGCCAAAGCGTCTTCAGTTCCGTTTCACCCAGGGGTATCTCAGGTATGGTTTCTTCTTATGGCTGGCGAGCTTCCTTACGTAGTCTAATGGACTTTAAACGACCCTCCCCGATAGTCGACAGACTCTAAAATGTTCCCGACGATAGGTCCTTGGCTCAGACCCCTTGAGCCGCCTCGCGTCGCCATAGTCGTCGAGTTGTAATCGTCGATTGACTGATGGCTATACTTTGACTTTCGCCTTGTCCAAGCCTCGGTCAAAGTGGGGGCAGAGACACCTCGTTTCGCACCTCCCGCAAACCACCCGGTGATGATTGGGCCGCATGTTTGATTCGCGGAACGATTTGTGACGGTTCGTAAGATTATCGTCAAGTGATTGCTCAAACATTAATGTCGACCTCTTAGTTGTCATCTACGCGCCGATACGGTCGTTTTGCGATAATTAGAGTACATTCGAGTCCGGGTCAAAAAAACCGTCTCCATTTTTCGATAACTGTTAAATCCCGAGTCGAATGTTTGGAATGTTCCGGATATTTCTATTCCATATTTCTCAAATTTTATCTTTTGGCAAATAATATCCCGTAATATTCAAAAGATAATCGAATTAAATCCGTCCTACCATAACTTAAACACGGAAATCTTTCTTAAACAGGAGGAAACCTCCTGGAATAGACGCAGCAGTGTCAGTCTGCGCCTCTTCCAAGAGACGCGATGGGCTGCGCGCCTCTTCCCAGGCCCTTCTTTGCATGATTTACGTATCTTTTTTATATCTTTCCGAGATTCACTTCCAAAGAGTCTCCGAAACCCTATTCCTCCGTGTGATTAGTATAAATAGGAGCTTTCGTTCCTCATATTTCTCACGCGAGTGTCCGCCCTTCTCTTCTCCCTTTGCATTCTAGACTTCGTTCTTACTAATTGGCGCCTACGTGCTTGAACCTTCGACCACGTAAGCTCGGATCTTTCCGGGTACCAGCCTCTCCGTTGCATGACCGACCAATTTGACCAACTACACCCATAATCAATCTAATTAATCAATTTGTTTCAATCGTTTTCCTCTTACGAGGGCACTCTCTTTGCATTCGCGTCGAGCATTCACTAGTCGATATCTTAGTTCATCTCGTTCCGTCAACATGTAAGTCTGAGGGTGTACAATTCCTCTTTTGTTTATTGTATTTTATTTATCGTATCACCATTGTAAGATTTATGTCGAATACACCATTAAAACCGATTTCTAAAACCGTGCTTTAAAACCCTTCTTTTACGGATTTCCAGTAGACTAACCATCGAGAAAGGACGCAGCAACTGCTGCGCCTCTTCGAAGGAGCGCAGTTCCTGCTGCGCCTCTTCGTGAGGCTGCCGCAGTTCCTGCTTCCTTTCTTCTTCGTTTATTCTCTGAAATTCGTTCGTGTTTTTACTTGTTCCGTTTGTTCTTGTTAATTCTTCAATATCACATTATTATATAATTCACGTGCATATATAATTCATAATTCACATGTTTTAATTGTCACAAATCCGACTTAAATCCTAAGTAATCAATATTTACGGGTTTTCGTCATTAATATTCAATCCGAGTTTTAGAGATTCAATTTCCTCCATATTGAGTTTCTGGGATTTATCTTTGATATATTTTGCATCCATATTCATATGTTCATCATTAATTCATCATGTTTAGTCTAGTTAGTTTGTTAATTCGTTAATTAATCATTCATTAACACCGTCCCTTCATGTAATTAATCCGCCTTTAATTCCGTTTCATTCATGTTTCTTTGCTTTTATGACACCTTCATATGTAAATAATACATTAAATCACTTTCATCCGAGTCAATTATCATCAATCAATCCATTAAATTTATCAATTAACATTAACGATTTGCGATTCGGCTTACGGCCAGAACTCACCCTTCAGAACAGACGCAAAGAATGCCGCGCTCTTCCAGAGGGCGATCTCTCATTGCTTTGTTCAGTTGAGTTCGTCCCCGAACTCCTTTTCTGCCTTGACTTAGTTTAATTAGCTCACGTATTAATTAACTAATATTCATATTATCGCTAATTCATGTTCGTTAATTTATTTATTTATTTCTTTCATTCTTTTATTCCTTTTTTTCTCAAATTATCCGTTTTAAAGGTATTTTCGACATAAATCGCCTATTCCAATGTAATTATTGTAATTTTCATCATTGTAATTCATATTTATTGTTTTCTATCATTTGTATGTTTTTCACATGTAATCAACCTTAAATCCTACTTCGACATTCATTGTATGATTCAACTAATTGTCAACCGACTTAGCCTAATTCTCACATGCTAGGATTAAAACTTGGATGTTGCATTGCATGCATATAACCGACGATATATCAAGTACAAATAAACTCCCTAATCATTAGTAGAGGCCGCTATCGAGGCGGGCGGGATTAGGTGTTCGATCAAAAGAGCTTCCTAATACGTACCCTCACCCCTTACTCCAGATCTCCGTGAGCACCCGTGTTCATTGGCATCCACGAGAGTCATTCTAGGCATAGAATGCTAAGGGTAACGATTGCTTAGTGTTCATGTCACTACTTTGTGTCTTGACATGACACGAGGTATTCGAACGGTTCCAATTTCCCATAAAAATTGGTGGCGACTCCTTACAAAATGCAAACGCTTGTCCCTCGTTTCTCAACCAAGCGCCCCCGTGGGCGGCCCGCTGTCCACAATGCCCCTAATCGTCAAAATAATCACCCAACGAGAGTTTGCTTGAGGACAGAGACAAGCAGATTCCCGCCAAAATCATCAGTATATTCCCCAACAAGAGTTTGTTTGAGACCAACGCAAGCAAATTCAGCCTCTAAATTTCGCCAAAGTTCGCTTGAGACCGACGCAAGCAGACTTCCCCAGCAGTTTCTACCGACGTCCTGCTGTTATTTTTTTATATATATCTCTTGTTCCCCGCAGAGTTCGACCAAAGTTCCCTGTGACCCCCTAGTGCTTTCAGACACCAAGTTATCTTCAGACCAATGAATTTTTTTCTTTCGAAGCGTCTTGATTCCGCTTCACCTGGGGTGTCTCGGTATGGTTTCTTCTTATGGCTGGCGAGCTTCCTTACGTAGTCTAATGGACTTTAAACGACCCTCCCCGATAGTCGACAGACTCTAAAATGTTCCCGACGATAGGTCCTTGGCTCAGACCCCTTGAGCCGCCTCGCGTCGCCATAGTCGTCAGGTTGTAATCTTCGATTGACCTGATGGCTATACTTTGACTTTCGCCTTGTCCAAGCCTCAGTCAAAGTGGGGGCTCTGTAGACACCTCGTTTCTGCACCCCTCGCAAACCACCCGGTGATGATTGGGCCGCATGTTTGATTCGCGGAACGATTAGTGACAGTTCGTAAGATTATCGTCAAGTGATTGCTCAAAAATTAATGTCAACCTCTTAGTTGTCATCTACGTGCCGATACGGTCGTTTTGGCAATAATTAGAGTACATTCGGAGTCCGGGTCAAAAACCGTCTCCATTTTCTCGATAATCTGTTAAATCCCGAGTCGAATGTTCGGAATGTTCCGGATATTTCTATTCCATATTTCTCAAATTTTATCTTTTGGCAAATAATATCCCGTAATATTCAAAAGATAATCGAATTAAATCCGTCCTACCATAACTTAAACACGGAAATCTTTCTTAAACAGGAGGAAACCTCCTGGGAATAGACGCAGCAGGTGCTGCGCCTCTTCCAAGAGACGCGATGGTGCCGCGCCTCTTCCCGTGCCCTTCTTTGCATGATTTACGTATCTTTTTTATATCTTTCCGAGATTCACTTCCAAAGAGTCTCCGAAACCCTATTCCTTCACGTGATTAGTATAAATAGGAGCTTTCGTTCCTCATATTTCTCACGCGAGTGTCCGCCCTTCTCTTCTCCCTTTGCATTCTAGACTTTGTTCTTACTAATTGGCGCCTACGTGCTTGAACCTTCGACCACGTAAGCTCGGATCCTTCCGGGTACCAGCCTCTCCGTTGCATGACCGACCAATTTGACCACTACACAATAATCAATCTAATTAATCATCTTGTTAAATCGTTTTCCTCTTTCGAGGGCACTCTTTCCTTGCATTCGCGTCGAGCATCACTAATCGATTTTCTTAGTTCTTCTCGTTCCGTCAACATGTAAGTCTGAGGGTGTATTAATTCTCTTTTTTATTGTATTTTATTTATTGTATAACCCATTGTAAGATTCACGTCGAAAGTACCTCATTAAAACCGATTTCTAAAACCGTCTTTAAAACCTTTTTTGCGGATTTCCAGTAGACAGACGTCGAGAAAAGACGCAGCAACTGCTGCGCCTCTTCGAAGGAGCGCAGCTCCTGCTGCGCCTCTTCGTGAGGCTGCCGCAGTTCCTGCTTCTTTTCTTCTTCCTTCGTCCTCTGTAATTCGTGTCAAAATTATTTATTTTCTTTTGTTCTTTTTTTATCAAATCATCCGTTTTAAAGGTATTTTCGACATAAATCACCTAATCCAATGTAATTAATGTAATTTCCATTATTATAGTTTATATTCATTGTATTTCTTTTATCACTTGAATGCTTTCACATGTAATCAATATTAAATCCAACTTCGACATAATTGTTTGCTAACTAATTGTTCACCGACTTAGTCTAATTCACATGCTAGGATTAATTCAATGGATGTTGCATTGCATGCATATAGCCGACGATATATCAAGTACGAATAAACTCCCTAATCATTAGTAGAGGCCGCTATCGAGGCGGGCGGGATTAGGTGTTCGATCAAAAGAGCTTCCTAATACGTACCCTCACCCCTTACTCCAGATCTCCGTGAGCACCCGTGTTCATTGGCATCCACGAGAGTCATTCTAGACATAGAATGCTAAGGGTAACGATTGCTTAGTGTTCATGTCACTACTTTGTGTCTTGACATGACACGAGGTATTCGAACGGTTCCAATTTCCCATAAAAATTGGTGGCGACTCCTTACAAAATGCAAACGCTTGTTGTTTCCGAGCTCCCCTCGTCCCAAGCGCCCCCGTGGGCGGCCCGCTGTCCACAAAAGCGTCAAGCTAGTTCCTAACAGGACCATAATAAACCATCCGAATCTCAACAGACTGAAAAATAGAATACAAGTGCCCTTCGTTTGGCACAAAGCTCACTAAACTCAAACACAATCTCCTCAAAAATATAGAATAAGAATGGAGGAGTCAGACGGTCACAAACTTCCCTTTTTTAAACACCGTCTGAATGAATCTTAACAAACAAATCAACTTTTCTTTTTTTTTTCAAACTCTTTTTTTTCTTCTGTTTCACGTGAACTCTTTCTTTTTTTTCTTCATTTTTCATTTTTTTTCTTTTTCTTTCTCTTTCACGTTTTTCCTCTCTTTTTTTTTCTTTTTTCAATTCTTTTTTTTTCTTTTCTCCTTCCTTAATTTCCACCAACTCCATACAAAAGATACGGGCCAAACTGCAGACGGAAAATCATATCACAAAAGAACATACTAAAACTAGCTTGACTAGGCAGGCTTAATTTTGGATGTAGCTAATGGGTCAAAAAGGCAAGTTTTGGCTTATGTGGAGCTAAATGGGTGAAAAATATAAGGAAAAGGGAAAATTTGCAAGCACCTCCCTGCATGTGACACCAACCACAAACCCGAATATGTGAATTTGACAAGAAATTGAATGTCATAAAAGTGCAAAAAAGATGAACATGCTATGCAAGGAGATCTACTCTCAATTCCTAATGAACTGGTCATGAATGTCACCAGTTATGGCTCTAAAACTCAGAATTTATCAAGTAGTTTACCAATTTATCAGGTCAAGTCTAAACAGTCAGCTATATTTGAACAGAAACTCGTAGACTATGCGTATGACAAGCTAATAACTATCAACAGAAGTGCAAGGCTCAAGTAAAATGACAAGTTATAGTGCATTATCATCACGGAAATCTACCGTTCCGACTCAGCCTATATGCAAAAATAAACGTGAAATTTTGTAAGTTTTTGAAATTTTCTAATTTTTTGTGATTTTTTTGAATTTTTAATGAAATAAACAAACAATGCAAGATGAAATAAATAAACGTGAATGCAAAACAAGTGCAAATGCAGACTCAAAAGGATGCAATAACCTCCCCAAACCAAAACGGACAACGCCCTCGTTGTCCTCCAGCATACACCAGCAGAGATATACAGGGGAACGGGAATATACAACCAATAAATAAATAAAAACAAGAAATAAAAAGGAGACAAAATAAAAGAGTAAGATATACATACAAAATGCAACTTCCCCAAACCAGCCAGAAAACTGGGGAAGTGAGTAGACCAGTAGCTACTCGTCAGCGTCGTCGTCGCTGTCGCGGATGTCCTCCCCCCTGAACTCAGGATCTCTCTCCTCCTCTCTCCTCCTCCGCTCCTCAGCGCGAGCTCTCTCCACTGCCACCTCAGGGTCCTCGTCCTCCTCCTCCTTAGCAGACTCCGGGTACCCTTCAGCTGGGTACCGGTATAAGGAAGGGTGTGGCCAACCCTCCGGGATCGGACGGTGTCACCTCAAGTGGTACTCGTACAGAGGTTGAAAGGCCAGGGTGATATCCCTCTCCATACGAGCCTAACGCTCTGCAATCTCAAGCAACAAACCGTCACGGCGCCCTTGGTCCATGACCGCGGACGCCACAAAGGGTGGAGGTGGTACGAAAGTAGCTGGTAGGACCGGCTATGCCTGTGTCTGGTCGGTGGGAGTGGGAGTAGTAGTAGTAGGAGGAGTAGGAGTAGGGGTCGGGATGGTAGTACCCGTGGAAGGCTGGGTACTCCCTGAAGGTGTGGACCCCTCTCCAGTCTCAACTCGCCGCTTCTTGGCGGCGGGTACAGTGGAAGGTGGTCGGAGTGGAAGGTGAAAGTCAGGCAGTGGTGGAAGTCGGGCGCCCCTAGCGACAGTAGGCAAAGGGGCTAGACGGGGGAGAGTGTCACAAGGTAAGTCTACAGACAGGAAGCCGTCTATCTTCCATGTCTGGTAGTCTGGGGTCAGCCAATGCTAAGAAAGCATGGCATCCAGACTCAGTAACCTCTCTCCCTCGAGGTACTGCAAGTCACGAGGCCAAACGGGGAAGAAGGAACGGGCAAGAATGGTGGCTATGCCACCGCAGGCAATAGATCCCGTCTCCTTCAGCCCCTGGGCCTGAAAGTACTGGGTGGTCAAGTAAGCAATGTTGAGGGTAAAAGGACCCTCGCAATCGACGTTCAGGAAACCGCCCAGGATGGAGAGCTCGGTGTTTGTGATGTTGTTCGGCTCCTTTTGGCCGAAAATGGTGCTCCCCATCAATCTAAGAAAACAACGGGCAGGGGGAAGGTCGACCTGTTGGAGCTTCCGCTCGGTAAAAGTTGTCTGGGCCAGGGTCCGCCAAAGTTGACGAAAGACCCTCCTAGGGGGTGTAGTCTCTCCCGTAGAGGAGAGGCCAAGTCTCCTACCAAACTTCTCTAAAGTCATCTGAAAAGTCCGGTTAAACAACCGGAAAGACACTGAAGAACTAGTGGGGTCAGCATCGTGTGCCCCGGAGGAGAAGGTGAAGGAGCTGAGAAACTCAAGGCTCAGCTCCAGAAAGGTACGGCCGCTCATAGTGATGAGTCCGGCCATCTCCGTGCCCCGTAGTAAATCACAAACCGACTCGTACATGCCGAGTCTCTCAAGTGCCGATTTATCTAAAAATCGGGAAGGTACAAACTCGCAGCATAGCAGGTGATAAAACTTCTTACGATGTGAAGCGTTAACAAAAATTACCTGCGGATAGTCTGGGTGAGAGTCGAGGGAGGTGTCCCCTCGGACTGTGACTGTGCCAGAAGTAGAAGGAGCAGCAGCTGAGGTAGAAGGAGCAGCAGAAGTAGAGGTATCAGGGGCTGATGTAGAACGGTAACGTCCACGACCTCGGCCCCGGCCCCTAGAACCCAAAGTAGAAGCCTGCTCAGTGACGGTGCGAGGGACTAGGGCCGCTCTAAAGGCACCGCAGAATCGCAAGTAGTCCGCCACAGTGTGAAAACGGCTGTTGGAGTAGAAGTAGTGGCTGCAGTGGCCACCACTGACGAAGAAAGGGTAGCAGTGGTGGTGGCCGTAACGGAAGTGTCAGCCGAAACCGAGCTAGCAGCAGAGCTAGCTGGAGTAAAAACGGTACCGGCAGCTGAAACTAAGAACACAGGGGCTGCGGTACTGACTAAAGTGGAGGCGGTGGCAATAGCAGGGGCCACCGTCTCAGTCAAGGATGGACTAGAAGACGAGCTAGTAGAAGGTAGTGAGCTAGAATCCATCCTGTATACAAAGGGTAGGGGATATGATAAGAAAAACAGCGGCTAACAGTGGCTAAACAACAGGAAAACCAGCATGATAACTGCATGATGAATCTGAAAACTCCCCTACCAGTCGAAAAATTTCGACCTACAGCACAAAATTCCCAACAATTCCTCAAAATTTTCGAATAACAACAAGCAGACGGCGATAGGGGCGGGATAGCAGGTGACCACAGCAGCAATTAAGCAACAATGAAGTTAACTAGGCATGTGACAGCAACAAAGACCAACTGTCAATCGGAAATTTTGACTGTAAGAGCCCCTAAGTGCAAAAATCGTGTAAAATTCGAAATAATCATGTAGCATACAGCAAGGAATGGGGATTGATCATCAAGCAAGACAAGTAAGGGCAAACAAAGGCAATTAAAGTCGAAAAAATCGACAAAACCAACAATTTCGAAACCCTAATTTCAAATTACCTCATAAAAATGCAAAATTAAATGAATTGAAATGCAATGAGGTGAAGAAATCACTTACTTGATGAGAATAAACCTACAAATTGCAATTAATCTTCAATTAACAAGCAAAAGAGGCGATTTTTTGATCAAAAACCGTGAACTCTAAACCCGCTTTAAAACCGTGAAAACGAGCACAAATCAGGGGAAAAATAGAGGATTTTGAAAGATTAATTAGCAAGCAACAAATTGTAGGTGACGAATTTGGTGAATGGGCAAGAATAATGGGGATTTGGAGGAGTTTTGATCGCAATTAGGGGAAGAGAGACGAAATAATTGGGGGGAAATGAAATTAGAAACAAAAACAAGTGAGTTAAGGAAAAACTCCCTGTGTCCTCTGCGAATTCACTCGATCGAGTGGTTTAAAACTACTCGATCGAGGACTTTGATGCTTCACCTACTCGATCGAGTAGAATTCTACTCGGTCGAGAACTCCCCTTATATGCTTTACTCGGTCGACTAGAATAGGATCACTCGATCGACCAGAATCCACTCGATCGAGTACAAAAAGTACTCGATCGAGTTCTTTTTCTCGCGTAAGCTCTTTAATTCGTCATTTCTTCCTTCGAAATGCGTAGAAATTCCCCAAACCTGCATAAAAACACGTGCAAAAATATCCCAAAATACCAATTACGTATAAGAACAGTTTATAGTTTTAAATCTACGCTAAAAACTGTCTAAAATCTAATTGTCCTAATTAAAAGCAATAAAAGAAATTCAACGGAAAATTTAAAATTTGTTTTTACAAGGTGTTACACGGGGCAGTTCCCCGCTCACTTCCCAATGCACTTCAGTAGCCCCTTGGAGGGCTCCTGACTAGAGGACGTCATCTCAGCAACATTGATTGTCCTCTTCAACTTCCATGAGCTTGAATTTGAATCATTTAATTCAGTAGGAGGGGAATAGTTCACATCCACATATGCACGAACTTTCCTCATCCTTGCTCCTTTATCACCGTCTTTAGCATCCTCACTTCCAATTTGATTGACTTTAATTGCACAATGTCCCTTGACAGCTCCTTCATTGCTTTCATCTGTACCTGCAGCAAGGAAAATAGACGAACTTTCCTCCTTTTTGCTCTCAATCTGAGGCGGAGGGGTGACAATAGCAGCACAATACTCCAAATTTTCATCTGGAGTGTCAATAATAGGATCAATAGAAGAGAGGGCATTGCAAGGCTGAGCTTACATGGGTGCCCTCCGGAACTTAGACTGATGGAATATCAGCTCCTCGTCCCCTACCTGAAAGTCAAAGTCTTACCCCCGACGTCTATTATTGAACGGGCAGTAGATAAAAATGGTCTCCCTAAAATAATAGGGGTGTGTGCATCTTCAGGGATGTCTAAGACAACGAAATCAACGGGAATAAAGAACCTCCCGATCTGAACAGATATGTCTTCTATTATACCTAGTGGCCGTGATATACTACGGTCGGCCATCTGGACAGTCATGTTGGTGCAACTCAGCTTTGTCAAACCAAGTCTCTTAGCCAGAGACAACGGTAAGACACTCACACTAGCGCCTAGATCGCATAACGCGTTATCAATCAAATGGGTACCGATATGACATGGAATTGAAAAACTACCCGGGTCTGACTGTTTGGGAGATAACTTATTTTGAAATAGGGTCGTCCCTACCTCAGTCAAAGCTACTGTCTCATTATCACTAATATGCCTCTTACGCGTTAGAATTTCTTTCATAAATTTAAGGTAAGAGGGTACCTTTGTCAGCAATTCGGTGAATGGCACAGTGACTTCTAAGCTTCTCAGAAGTTCGACAAATTTGCCGAATTGTTGATTAGCTTTAGTACTCTGCAGATGCCTCGGGTAGGGAACCGTGATGGTTATCTTGAGTCCCTTGTTTCTCTCTTCCAATGTATCAGCCGGAGCAAGCTCTGTATCCTTTGGACGCTTCTTACCTCTCGAACGAGGTCTTTCCGGTGATTTCTCGCTTAAGCGAGCACAGCAGGCTCTCGATCAAACTGCCCGTCATCCAAACTACTCGATCGACCAAACATCCCATTCGATCGAGTAGTTTTTTCAACAATATCACTCGATCGAGTGGAATTTTCACTCGATCGAACAGCTTCTTTTTCCTATTCACTCGATCGAGTAGAAAATCCACTCGATCGAGTACTTTCACCATCAAATCTGCTCGATCGACCTCCAGAAACCAGTCGATCGAGCACTTTCTTAGCCGTCAGCTCATTTCCTTCGACAGAACACTGTTCATCTTCAGTTATAGCCTTCCTCGGGTCTGATTTTTGCATTTCCGATCCCTCGTATGAACGACCGCTTCTCAAATTTATCAAATTTACCGTCTCATGTGGATTCTTCTCATTTTGAGTCGGTAATTGACCCTTCTTTCTTGTGTATTGATTCGTGGCTAGTTGGGCAACTTGAGTTTCAAGTGCCTTAATGGACGCATCTTTTTGTTGATCACTCAGCTGCCACTGCTTTGTAAAGGACTACAACATAGACTTAAGCTCACCTATTTCACTCACCCCACCGGAAGATGATGCACCATGATTGGGAGGAGGGAAGGAAGGAGGCTTCTGAAAGCCTTGTTGATTCTTATGTGGAGGAACATACGGCTACTGCTGGTGCGGAGGAGGAGTAGGATTGAGCACATTTTGACTAGTCCACCTCAAATTGGATCCCCTTGGTTGTTGTAATAGGAACCCCCTCCTTGCCTATATTGTTGAAAGGCAAGGACTTGTTCCTTCTCCACAAGACAGCCAACAGCAGTGTGGCCATCATTACTCCCACACCTCTCACATGTGACGGTCTCCCCTCTAGTAAGAACATGGACCGTATGAGGCTCCCCAGCAGCTTGTAACTCTAATTTGTCAAATCTAGCATTCATGGCTTCCAGCTGAGCCACAACCTACTTATCGACTGCATGAACTGTTCTTATACTATCCCTCGGGTTTCCATACTCAGCACTGTGATTCGCCATCTCTTCAATAAGGGCCCATCCCTTATCATCATCTGTATTTTCCTGGAATCTCCCACTAGATGACGCATCAAGTATGGCTCTGTGGTCATCATACTGCCCATTGTAGATCTGGTTAGCTATAAACCATGGGTCAAAACCATGGTGAGGGATAGACCTCAGCAACTTCTTGAATCGAGACCACGCCTCATATAAAGTCTCATCGGGAGCCTGCCTGAAACTGGTAATCTTGGCCCTCAGCAGATTGGTACGCTGTGGAGGGAAATATCTCTTGTAAAAGGCAAGAGCAAGAGACTCCCAATTTGTAACCCCTGCAGCTGTGCGGTCCAAGTCAGTCAGCCACTCCCTGGCTGAATCGGTCAAAGAGAAAGGAAATAGAACCTCCTTAATCTTGTCTTGAGTTACCCCCTTAGTGGCGGGGATAGTAGAACAATAATTTGTAAAGACCTCCATGTGCTTCCTCGGGTCTTCACCTGCCACACCTCTATAAAGATTTCTCTCCACCAGATTGATGTAGGAAGGACGGATGTCGAATGTATTCCCATCCTCACTCTGGAGATTGAAACCCTTTGGAATCGAGGTTGCTTTAGGCACCGAATGACTAGAAAGCTTTGGCATCTTTACTGGTTGATCGGCAGAAATAGGAATGTCTTCTGCGAAAAGAGAATGATCTAGTTCTGGCTCAAAAGTACTCCAGTCTTCCTTTCGTGATTTTCTCTGCAGACGAAGTCTATGCCTAAATAATCTCTCTGGTTCTGAATCAACTGAAACTAACTCAAACCTGTCTGACGTGGGCATAAACAACACTGAAAGAAAATAAATAAGAACTGCCTCAAGGAATAAAAATTCCCTGAGACGGATAAAATAAACGAAACAAAGACAGATAGGGCAATTGCCTCCCCGGCAACGGCGCCAAAATTTGATACGTCTGTCGTGTACCTATCAAAAATAAACTAACTAAACTAACTATATAGCTAGGGAAGTCAGGTCGATCTCCTCAGGGAGGCAAGATAACTGTAGAAGTCCGTCTATTTGGTCACAAATGGGGGGGATTGTTTGAATAGTTTTCTAAACTACAAAGGGTTAAAGGAAGAGAAATAGAGACAAGAGCAGTAAAGGCAAGAAAATAGGATTAAACTATCAGATACAGAAGGGACATGTCGGGAATTCGGTTCACTACGGTAGTCCAGTGACTCAGCTGTAAATAACTCAGACGAATTAATGCAAGACGGATGCGGAAAGGTCCTTTCGGTCCACTTTTTATCCTAAAATACCACTAACTTAACTTTCATTCTCGCCAGGGTAGTCTACTGTTCATAGCAGGCCTATTTAGTCCAATCATTCGATCTAGGATTAATTTTAGCCAGATTAAAGAGATGACTCGGAAGCGTGCACTCAACTAAGTCGATAAATATAATTAAATTGCTATGGTGACAGAGTCTCACAATTAATTCATCTATTTCATTTACTATATCGTCACATTCCTACCGCAGATCTCCTAATCCCAACATGCATTAAATTTAGCTACTCATATTGCTATTAATATCAAAACTAACAATAAACAAAGAATTAACAATAAACATAATGAAACAACGATTAAAATGCATAAAAGTAATTTAGGGCAAAGGATTAAATGAGGTAAGCAAGCAATTAAAGCAAACAAATGATTGATTATTACTAAGAGAAGGGGAAGGAATTACAATCGTGCGAATCCGGCGTAAAGAACACAAAATCCGAGCAAAACAATTCCGAGAACAAGGTTACAGTGAAAGGGAAAAAACAACGTAATAAAGTTCTCTGTGTAAAACTGATTAAGATCCAAGACAGCTCTAATGACCTAGTAAAGCGTGCTTAAATAGAAAAATAAATAAGTTTAACGAAATAAAACAACTCACGGGCTAATCAAAGCCCATAACAACAGAAACCACTCGATCGAGTGGAATTAAACCACTCGATCGAGTAAACCTCAAGACAATCTACTCGATCGAGTAGAATAGTTACTCGATCGAGTAACTCCCTTTCAGCAACTTCTGGATCGAGTAGAAAACTACTCGATCAAACAACCATGGATGCAGAAACCATTCGATCGAGTGAATAAACCACTTGATCGAGTCTTCTGTCTTCATTTCAGCTTAGACTCATCACCGACTGCCTCGTAAACCGTGCCTTCACGCATTCCAATGCAGTATCTCACTCTGGAAAATCCCGTCTCCTCTAAATGCATGCAAAAAGGACGAAAAAGGGTACGATTCCACTACTTTCGCGTTCATTTCTACAAAACAGACAAAACGAACCAAAGTAGCCAATTCGGGGCAAAATACTATAAAAACAGTATAAAAATGCATGGAAATACGTGCTGAAATAGGCTAAAAAGACTATACAAAATGCACGTATCAGAGAGTATAGTTGTCATGAGTTGTACCTTTATTCATTCGTTCACGTTTATGTAATTCATTATACATTACATTAATAAAATGTTCTTTGATTGAAGTTTTGAAACACTACATCGGGAAACCGAGATGGTAACGCTCCAATTATTTTGGCCGGATAGTTGGGGTGTTAAAAAGTGTTATCAGAGCGATGATTTTGGAACCTAAACCAATGAACCAAAATGAACCTAGGAGAATCTAATAAAATGAACCCGACATGAATACAATAGGAGGTCGATTTTGGGTGAGAAGGATCCCTTATTTCAAAACTAGATCCTATTGTTTCGGTTGGTCACTACGTGGATGGTTATGAGTCGGGAAATGCGAAGCGAAATGTTGCATGATTACTTGTGTTTTATAATTTTGCTAAATTTCTTGTATGATACCTTGTTCATTTTGTGTATAGTGATGTGTGGAAGTTGAATGAAATAGTTGATGAGCACGACATGTTTTAGGTTGGTTGTTATTTGTCGGTGTGTGAAAGCTATGTGAAATGTGGTGTGGTTACATGCATTTTATACAAATTGATATGATTCTTGCATGATGTAGTTATTCATTTAATACATTTTAATATGTGAAAATTGGATGAAAAGGAGTAATGTGTATAACAGGTTTTGAAAATGGTTAATAAGAGTTAGTGTGTGAGGGGCACTAGCCCCGTCCTTTAGCATGTTAATACCGTATATATATTTGAATTTCGCTAGTGCCATAGTACGGTGTGATTAGTAATAGTCGCTAATATAAGAAAAGTATTTCTTAGTCGGAAATTACAAACCAAAGAGAGGCACCTAGCCGAGTGCGAGCTAGTACTCGACCGAGTACCAGTCACTCGATCGAGTGAACCCTACCACTCGACCGAGTGGACCAATTTCCAGAAACTTGAAAGTTTCTGGAAGTGAGTCATTCGACTGAGTGGAGTAAGCACTCAATCTAGTGGACTCAGACTCGACCGAGTGCTAGTTTCTGGGCTGTAAATTTCGCAAAAAAAAAAAAAAAAAAAAAAAAAAATGTGTTATTATCTTATTTTATTTTACCTATTTACTCTCTTTCGTCATTTAAAACTATTTCCAAATTCCCTTGCTGATGTTTATTGTTCGGATTCGAGTTTTCTACTCCATTTATTCCTTAACTTGGCTAATTTCATCATGTAAGTGATGTCTTCTTTTCTATTATTTATTCCCCGATGTGGATTTTATTTAAACCTACACTAATTCTTTCAATTTTTGTCAATTCATGGTGTGTTTGGTTTGAATCATAATGATAATCGCCTTTTTGTAACAATTACGATGTCAAGTATAAAATCTTTATGTTGAATTTTACTCAATTTTTTTTATTAACTCGAAAATGTGTGTTTTGAGTCAATGATTTAGTTTTATGTTTGTTGCATGGTTAATTGTTTAACAAAGACTAAAGCTTGGTTTTTATCGCTAGCTCTTATTATACATTTGAAATTTCATTTTGAAAATTTTGTCACAAAAAATTTGAAGCTTGGATGTTCATGTTTGGGTTTCGATTTATTATAGTGCTTAAAACTTAGTCTAGTTGACTAATGAGACCCAAAAATCTTGTCATGCTTAAGTTTTGACTTTCCTTTATAAATAACGACATGTATTATGTTGAATCGAAATTTTACCTTAAAAAGGGTGCTCTAATCTCTTGAAATTTCATCTTATAACGAATGATTTTGATCTTTGCCTCAAAACATGATCCAATTGTTCTTGATACGTAATGCTTGTTGATGGTTCATTGTGTTGTATTAAGCTAGCCGTTTTGCCTTACAAATCACCTCAAGTTTTGGACATGTGTGTTAGTTATACCTAAAGTGATTTAATTTCGATTTTCAGACTCCATCCTTTGTCTAATTATGACGTAAAGTTTCAAGTGTTGTTTGTTGATGTTGGGCATAACCTTAGAAATTCGGAAATTTAGTCTTAAAGTTTTCTTGAATTTGTTGAGTGATAAGACTTCGATTCCTATTAGTAATGTTATGTATTGTTTTAAGTTGGTAATTCCGCCTTAAAATCTTGACCAAATTTTGATTCCTTGTTTTATCTTAAAGTTGTCTTAACGGTGTTTTAATGCAATAATCCTTATGAGTTTCATTGTAACACCATGGTTTAAATTAGAAATTTCCGTTTTTAAAAGTGGGCCAAATTCTTTTTGGGATTTCATGAGTACATCACTAAATTTTGGGTTTTATATTTGAAACATGACTTAATTGCCTCATGATGCTCCAACCTTTGTTAATGGTGATATGAGTGGAAATTATAGTGTTGATGCTTAAATTTTAATTTTGTTTTTTTTTTGTGAAATGTGAAAAATATATTAAATTAAGGCTTAACAAGCCAGAGTTTTACACTGATCACCACTACAAAAATAAGCAAGCAAAACAAAACAACATCTAGACTTGGACAGTGGCCTGCTGCAGTTCAAATGCCCATGGTTTGCTTCTACACCGTGCACAAATTTCCTCCTTGATTCTTTTAACAATTGACCAAGGAGCTTCTATCCTGGCTTCCAATCTGCAAACATTCCTTGCATACCATAAATGATAGATCAGAGCCATGATAGAGGCCATAACAACCTGTTTTTGAAGAAGGGACCTGCATCTCCAACTGATACACCAATTAATCAGATTGTGAACAGGTAGAGTCATACCCAGCCACTGCTGGAGCAAGTGCCAACATCTCAGACTGTACTCACATTGATAGAAAATATGCTCATGAGTTTCCTGTTTGACCAGGCAGAATTCACAAAGGCCATTAGTACTTATACCAAAAGAGAGCATCATGTCTTTGGTATAAAGTCTTCCCTGGACAGCTAACCATCCAATGAAGGAGTGATTTGGAATAATCAGTCTGCTCCATACCAAAGGATACCAAGGAACTTTTATTTGAGCCCCCTTCAGCCAATTGTAGCCCGCTGAAACAGAGTATGGACCATGGGAACTAGTCCACACACCATTGGTAAACCCAGGTTTCAGTAACTCCTTAACCTGACAATTTATTTTTTTAATGATGTATTGTGTGCTTAATACTTGGTTTTATTGTGTGCTTAATACTTGGTTTTATTGTGCCGCAAGCTTACAATTTCGTTAATAATGCTACGTATTGTCTTGAATCGAGAACCTTACCTTAAAATGTTGCCAAAATTTCCTTTTGATATACCATAGCGTATATGATTTAATTTCAATTCTGCATTTGAAACATAGTTTTCTTGTTCCATAGCGTTGAAATTTTGTTAATGATGTATTGTTTTGCTTATATATGTATTAATGCTTAGTTTTCCTTGTGGGTTATATAGTTGTGATGAGTAAAGACGCGTAGGTATATATGGTTGTTTTGGAGAGGATGTGAAACGGGCGTGAGTCGATGAGCTATGAGGATAAAGAGTGCTAATAATGTGTGATGAGTGAGTGTTGCATCTTGAGAGTTACAAATGGGAAACACGTGTTTTATTAGGATTAAGGCCAATTTGATTAATTGAGGTAAGTTTGAGTCAAGTAGAGAGGTACATATATGATGTCGTGAGTAGTAAGTCACGTGATGAATGAGAATGCTATTGGTTGAAACCTTGAATAATGAGTACAAGAAGGCGACTTTAGTTTGCGTGAGGTAATTTGTGGATAATGAGTGATGTGTGATCTAAGTTGAATACCTGTTGAGTGTTTGAAATTATGGATAATGAATGAAGTTTAGTTGCATATTAAGGAATAGTGTTCTTGAGGATAACTTGGAAACTTTGGTTGGTAGATAATTGGGATATATGATGGTAGATTTAGTATTACCAAGTTTGATTTTCGCGGTCATGAGAGTAAGAGTGTGACATGTAATGTTTGAAGATTTAATCGTATTGTTGAGGTATTTGACCATTCGTGTTATAGAGTGTAACCGTTTAATTTAAGTGTATATGCATGAAGTGTGAAAGTGGTTGTGTGAGAATCTAACCTCATGAGTGGTAGTATAGATGTTGTTGTAAAGTTGCCTCCCAATCGTCATGTAAAGCGTCAGTGGTATACATCGTGATCTTGTTGTAGTGTCCATTTGAGGGGTGATGTTATTATTCCTTGAGAATAATGAGTGGTTAGGCCGTGTCCATGAAATAGTATGTTGTGCCGGTAGTATGTCTCAAATATTCCATCTTAATGGTGTAATAATGATGGTCGTAAGGCCTAGAGTTTGTGTTTAAATTTGGTTATTTGATGGTGTATTTGTCACCATCGGAGTCTATTAGCATTTGTGCGATGAAATAGGAAAGTATGGAACCGAGTCGAGAATGAAAACATTCTGCCCCAGGTGACACTCGAACGAGTGCACCATGCACTCAACCGAGTGGCCGTCTACTCGGCCGAGTGGACTGCTTTGACCCTTGTTTTGTTGACATTTGACCAAATATTGAACATGTACCCTTATTTCGTGGTTTATATTAGTTGAGTTGTGTTGGATGACCATGATTGACCTTACATGGGTGATATGTGTGAATTGTTTACGTTTGATTATATGGTGTGGCATTTTGCAAGCAAATGGAAATCATTGATTCGACATGAATGGATTGATGACGGAAATGATGTGATAACCTTTTTTTATGTATGTTAATCGACGTGATTTTATTTGGTTGTGTAAAAGTAAGAGAAAATATGCAAATTTTGTGTTGCATAGTAGTCGTTTGCATGATTGTGATTATGGTCTTCCGTATAAATGGAAGTGTTGATGATGGATAGGAATTGATATGGAAACACATGTGTGATCATGTAGTTGATTTTACGAGGTATATGCGTGGCATGATGCCCAAAAATGGGAGTGTTGATCATGGTTGAGTTACATTACGAGTAATTTTGGCATTATTTGATTGTTTCTCGGAGTCCGCATATTCGTGAGTGATGGGCATACATGTTAATGTATGAGATTTAACGTGATATAGATACTTGATAATAATCGAGTTATACCCCGTGATAGATATGTATACATAACCAACATGAATGAGAGTTAGTTATGGGATTATAGATTGGAACCGTGGGTTTGACCCGACACTTGACCTTTGGGAGGCTTGTAGATGGGGGATTATATTAATGGAATTATAACTACATGAGGTTTGATTATGGATTTGCAATGAGTACGAGAGAGTGTTGAACCTGGAACATAGTCATTGTGGAATTTAGAAATGGACGTATGAGAGTATGAGGTTTGAGAGTTGAACTTCGGGACGAAGTTCTCTTTTAGGGGGAGTGAATGTAACAATTCGAAAATTAAGGAAAGAGAAAGTACGGAATGTAAGAAACTAATGAGAGTTGAACAAAGAACCTTGGGATGAGCGTGATGTTTATAAAGGAACGTATACGGTAGACAAGCATGTGAGACGAAAGAGAGTGCATGAGAGTCAGTGATGAGACTTGAGGAAAATAGAGAGTGAGGTGAACTTCGGGGACGAAATTCCTTGTAGGGGGGAAGATTGTAATACCCCATAGTTTATAAGACCTGTACTCGGTCGAGTAAACCGAGTACTGGACCGAGTGGAACTCACTTGACCGAGTGAGGGACCAAGTGAGCCTGCAAAGTTGTTAAAGCCCCTGATTCGTAGGTCACTCGTTCGAGTGTAGGTTCACTCGACCGAGTGGAGCCGTCACTCGACCAAGTGAACCGAGCACTCAACCGAGTGCTACGGGAACCGCTGAGTTTTCACGGGTGGGCTTTTCTATTGATGGACCTTGACATATATATACCCTATTTTTCAGATTTCTCCCATTTTCAAACCTTATTTCCTTCTCTCTAAAACCTTCCTACCTCTCTCTACAATCCCTCCTTCTCTAAATCCTAGATCTACAACTATGGGTGAAGATTTTGAAAGATTCATTCACATATTCTTGTTCTTTGTCACTTGCTGAGTGTTGTACTACTTTTTCCCTTTAATTTGGATAATTCGTTTTAAGACTAAACCCTCGAATTTGGGGGGTTTTTAATGGGTGTTGTTAATTAGTATTTTAATTAGTATTAGGAGTAATTAATGGGTAATAAGGAAGGGTTAATTAGTAGTATTAGTTGTTGTAGGAGGCTTTGTGATAGTTGTTATGGAATTATGTAGGATGAGACGGTTTTATGATATGGATGCTTGGTGGTTTCGGATTTGCTTGTGAAGAATGCTAAAAGGTAGGTTTATCCTACTCAGTTTCAATATTGTGTTTATTTGTTAAATGAGTCATTTATTATCAATTGCATTGAGTGAGTCGGTAATTGGCATGTTATATGGTATATCATATTTATTGTCCTATCTTGTATCTCGGAGGACATGATGGTTTGATTGGTTACTTGTTTTGGAGACGTAAGATGGTTGGGAGACCGTCTTACGCTTAAGTCGCCCCCTGGAGCTTCCCACTCGAAGAGGGATGTGCACATTAATGGCTTGAGTTACGGAGGGACTCGTGTGGTTCAGACACGACGTCTGGCAGGGGATCCGGTTGGCTTCCGGACCCGATACGTCTGGGCGTGTCCCGGTACCTGTTTGTGGTTATCGGTATGTCTGGGCATGTCCCGGTACCAGTGTGGTTGTCGGTATGTCTGGGCGTGTCCCACTTTATTTATTTAAATGAAAATGACATTTGCGTGTCTGTGTAATTGTCATCTATCTCTTTTGGGGTGGCCTGTGTCGATCCATATGATATCCTTTGGTCATATGGGGAGCAGGTTAAGTACATGTTGTTTGGATATCACGTGGGAGACGGAAGAGCTTGATGAGTCACGAGACGAGTATAGTTGGCTAGAGAGTATAGTTGTCATGACTCATGAGTTGTACCTTTATTCATTCGTTCACGTTTATGTAAATCATTACACATTACATTAATAAAATGTTCTTTGATTGAAATTTTGAAACACTACCTCGAAAAACCGAGATGGTAACGCTTCAATTATCTTGGCCGGATAGCTGGGGTGTTACAGCAGGGTGGAAGGAAGGGGATTTTTGTGGGTCGTTTATCATGGTGAGAAGATAGGAGAAGAAAAATATTGAAGAGAAGGCGGAAGAGAGAATCGGGGTTAGAGACTGATACCATAAAAGTGTTTAAACCCTTGAGTATTTTCCATTGATATCGATAGAATATATACAAGACTTCCTAAGTTAGCTATGCAATCCCATGATTTCTGCCTAATATCAGGGTGCTCAATCACTAATTAAGAGGAGTCAATCCCCTAAATAAGGTAACAAATAACAAACAAATATTACAAGACTAATATAAAGATTACAAAGAATATTTCTATATTCTAATAATCATCACCACAACAACAACAACAGCAACAACAACAACTATTTAGAAACAATTTGGTTTCAAGAGGCTCTCTCGAGGAAGAGCCATGATGAGGCGATTAGAAGGCGGGATCAACGAGGCCGGCCACCGAAGCATCAGAAACCAGATCTTGATGTACGGAATTCTACTACACTTGAAGAAATTAGTTTCTAATTACACTAATTTTCTAATTACGGCGGTACTCAAATTGCGCTACACCTAGTGCACCTCGTCATCTATGTTTGAAGTCGCAAAACGGCAGAATTGAAATTGTTGTCGTAAAACTTGACAGTGTTACTCCCAGTCTTGATAATGCTAGAAACTCAGTCGACTGTTCAAATAATCGGATCTTCACATGATTGTATACGCATCGGGTCGGGTCTCAAAAAACGAAAACAAAATAAAACACAAGTTTATGACGACAATAAACATTCCACTCATCAATTAAACGACCGCCACACCTAGTATATAAAAGCAGTAGCTTCTACCACTTTTTGGTGAAACTTGACAGGAGTTTAAGTGCTAATAAAACCAACTATCTTACACTACATGCCAAAAACAACATAAATAGTTAACTCCGAACAACTACAAAATAATTGTCCCAAAGCTGAAGCTAAGAATAGACCAGACAACACATTTGCAGCAACCCATCAACAACTGATTATTTACTCTCCGGGTGGTGCAACACCTTGCTTCATCCTCTCTCTTTTTATCTTCTTCTTTGAGACAGGTTTCTTTTTCTTTGGCGGTAAATTCTTTTGGGCGTAGATGTAGAGTGCATAATTCCCAATCAAAAAAGTTAATACAAGTCCTCCGATAACCAACAGCACAATGAGCCCTGGGTTGATGCCTTTCGCCTCAACCTCATTTGCAGCCTGTACAAAAGTAAAAGTTAGAGTCTTTGTCATTCCTGCTCTAAAGTCAATGACAGCTTTGAGGAGAAAGTTCGGAGAAGACAGACAACTTCTCATAAAGATCCTTTACTGAAAATCAGATTACTAGCTTATCATCTCCATTATCTCCAGCACCATGCCTATGCGGCTATGCTATGAAATCAGGTATGGATGCAAGACACATGTACCTATCCAAGGTATCAGAGTCATAATGACATTTTTGGCTACGCCTAAACAAATTCGTTCAAATAGGGAACATAGTTTTGAGTGAAATAGAGGTGTTCGAGACCTCATGGGCTTAGTTTTAAATATCGGCCGTGACACCAATACGCGACCGAGATATATAGGTTTTAGAATTTACCATGACCGCATTTTACAACATTTAAGGTGATATTGACCCTATACAATATAGGGAGACTAGGCCGCGCTAACCAATCAGATTTGTCTTTTGCCATTCACGCTGTTGCTATAACAAACTTATTGTCTTTCGCCATTCACACTGTTGCTATTACAGTTATACACACATAGGAAAATTGATCAGATTTAAAGTATCTCACAAGCTCATAGATTGCACCTACCTGTACTTTGAACATAATTGGTCGTATAAATAGCAAAATGAGAATGTCATCAAAAATGCATTCAAGGACAGTTTAGAAGTTTCCTCATAGGTTTGAGGATGTCAACCAGCACTGTTCGACTGAAGGAAAAGAATGGATGGAAAAGTTCAAAACTTGTTTGGATAACATATTGGAAGGAGAGTGCTGAGCAGCCCTCCCTCTCTATTTCCATTCCTCACTTTCTCCCTTTAGTGATACTATCCATACACACCCAGCAAAGAACAGACTTTTCCTCATAGGTTTAGAGTTTGTTTTCCTCAAGAACACAGCCTCTTTCACTATAATGCACCACTCTTTTTACAATATTAATCCTTGAACCATCTACATACTACGAGTAGTATTTAATTAAATATGCTACGTTGATGGTTACAAGGGATCACTGTCATCCCATCTTCCGAATGACTTGTGATAAACACGAAATATGTTCTAGGGAATCATATGAAGTTACAAGATTAAGCTAAAACTTTTCCGCAATCATAATCCAAGTAAAAAAATATGTTTCTTTGGAGATACATAGTAGGTTAATCTGATCACTTTATCACGGTTTACTGCAAGTCTATTGATTTATGTAATGTTAACCACTATAGCTTGTAGGAGTCATACCTCATTGACTTTTCTATAGGGCAACTTAGTCCTAAAACATGAATCATCTCATAAAATAGCCATATCTCACACTTGACACCATGTCGAGTACAACGCTCGAGGTTGAGTTAGAGAAGTAAAATACAAATTTGCCACCAAACATTGTAATCTTTAGAAATGAAGATAAGAAAAGACAATTAAAAATAAAACAATTTGATTCATTAGGTCATCTCCCAACTATGTGAAATTATTAAATGTTTTTATTGGCCGTAGATCAGACATTAAATCATAAGTGTGATAAACAATCACATTAATCCAAATCACCTGGAACCCAAATTATTGGTCTTAAATCATATTAAGTTCTTAAATCGTAATGTAGACGACAAACCCATCTACCTCCAGCCAAATTTTCAAAGGCAAACAAATAAATAATTGAATTGCATATTTGCATTGATGAACAAAGTAAAGTAAGCTGAAATTAAGGATAAATGAGAAGCATAAGAATATACCATGATTGAATCTTACAGAAAGTGGGGTGCTCTGATGCGCTGCAATACATTAAAACAACAACAAAGTAAATAAAGTAGATGAAACACAAAAAAATGGAGAAGAGAGCATGCAGATCTAAAGTGTTAGGAAGGGATTAGTACCTTTAGAATATTTGAGAGAAATAAGGTTTCAAGGATTGAGAGCAGATTTGGGAGTAAAAGGGAAATAAAATAATACGGAGTAAAGGAATAGTAGTAGTTATATATGGATTTGTAAGAGATGTTGCTGTGACGTGGGGGCGACCAATAAGAAGCATCTCCTGACAACGATACGCACCCTACTGGAAAAAAAAATGATTCACT
Source organism: Silene latifolia (assembly GCF_048544455.1). Lineage (NCBI taxonomy): Eukaryota > Viridiplantae > Streptophyta > Magnoliopsida > Caryophyllales > Caryophyllaceae > Silene > Silene latifolia. The sequence goes on from NC_133534.1 coordinate 84,770,045, forward strand.
TTCCAAATAGACCACACCCGTAAATCCTACCCGACTCGACCTCACCCGATTTTTAAGGTTAAAGACCCGTAAATCTTCTCCTCAAACCTGAAATGATCCGTCCCCGTTCGACCCAATGGGTCAAAAGTATTATTTTAATAATTTTAAATTTTAATATTTTCATTTTATATTTGAAACAATAAATATAATAATATTATTAATATTAAACTAGTTGTTGAATCCGTGTATTGCACGAGTGGTAACGAAAAGTATTATTAAAAGTAAAAATTGAAGTATTTTTTGGAGTTAGTAAATAACTAAATTTTAGGAAATTTTACTTTGTCTACCCGTACACTTTAGATAAGTTTATGTTGCTTAGTTTTATTCGAAATACTCGGCTTTTTTTTTCCTCAACTTTTTTGAACTTATAAGAGGCGACACCTGAAAAGTGGATATAAAACTATTGTAGATTTCATAACATGTTTATTACGCAATATACATTTAATTTTGCCCATTGTTGTAAGCTTTTTGTCAACGACGTCCATCTCAACCCTTATCTCAGCAACTCCCACAACTAACCACCACCTTGCAATTCATATCTTACGTCCTCCAACTATCATGCCTCCTCTTACATCCACCATCCCTTACCTCTTGTACCTTCAGCATAACCCTCATCCCAGCCCACTCATGCATAACCCATAACCCTTCTCGTAACCTATGCGACTCCCCACCAATCGCGACCCTTTCTCTATCACGACCTCCCACCATCAACATCGCCCATTCATTCGTCTTTCAAGTCGTCAAATACTATGAATTTTTTTTATTAAGTCATGTTAACACTTGACTCTCAATAATGTAAATAATTTTGTCATGCAATACAGTTAGTTTGAGATAATTTAAAATGAGAGATTGAACAATAAAATTAAAGTGGATCAAGTATTTTTTTTCACTAACTTCTTATTTACTGATTACCTTTTAGAGTCATATTATGAGTTGGTTTTTAGATAAATTTAAAAAGTTACTCCAACTTATATAAATCAATACAAAGTATCTAAAATATTTTTTTTGATAATTTTATATTATCAACTGTCTCATGATCTGATACATTTTCTACATATAATGAGAGCCGACAATATGACCCAACACGAGAAATCCATCCCAACAAAACCTGAGAATATTGGAGACCGAGCCCACCCGACTCGATGATAACGCGTAACCCTAGTCAACCAGATTAAGATAGACCTGGAATCGAATCAAAGCTGAACCAATATGACCTACTACTAACCCGAGTTAATATGATATTTATTTCAAACTGATCTAATATTTGACCCAACCAGGAGATAAACTGAAACTTACGTGAAAAATGCCTATTTTAAAACTGCTCCTACGTATGTATATACTGTAATACCCCATAGTTTATAAGATCTATACTCGGTCGAGTAAACCTAGTACTCGACCGAGTGGAGCCGAGTGAGACCTATAGCCTTGGAAAACATTATGATGTGGAGTCACTCGACCGGGTGGCGGTTCACTCGACTAAGTGAACCGGGCACTCGACCGAATGTCCTGTCACTGTCTAGCTTTTACACGGGATTGTGGTAGGTGGCCTATCACTTTCTAATCCCTATTTTTCAGATTTCCTCTCATATACTCTCCAAAATATTATCCTCTCTTCACTCTAAAATCCACAAATAATCCCCTCAAGCCCTACCCTAAAGATCTTGTGCATACCTGTAATACTCCGTATTTATAAGTCTTGGGGTACTCTACCGAGTAGGCCTTACTCTGTCGAGTAAGGGTAAGTTGCGTTTTAGAAAAGTTTCTGACCTGTTGGGTACTCGATCGAGTAGCTGGGGCACTCGATCGAGTAAGGGGTACTCGATCGAGTACCTCGGGTACTCGATCGAGTAGCGGTTTTACTGGGGGAGTTTTCTCGGGTTTTGTTAATTATGCGATTAAGGTATATAAGCTTTGTCGTCATTATTCTAAATCACTTTTACAAAACCTAAATTACTGTTTAAGAGAGAAAGCAAGCAAGTTCTTCATCCTAATCGCATTATTAGCAATACCCGGAGTTTGGAAGGTCGGTTCTTAGCGTTGATTATACCGTTGAGTTCCTTGCGTCGAGGGTAAGATCTATGTACCCTTTTTATTGTCTTTCCTTTGATTTGGTTAAACCTTAATTTAGAGATTTGGGGGTTTTATGTGTAGTATGTGATTTGGTAGCCTTTATGTGTTGTATGATAGGAGGAGGGTTCATAGAGGAAGCTTTTTGATTCAAAGATAGAGAGACCGTCGATTGTGTGCTTACGGGTAGGATTTCTACTCGTATTAGTCCCATAATGGGATATTGGTTGATGTATTGTGTTTGGTTGTTTGATATAGTAAATGTATTGTGATTGTGGTTGTGATCGTTGTTGATGGTTCGCGAGGCGTGGCCTCGGCTGAGTGGGGTCACTTGCCGGAGTGGCTTCACGCCCTAGTTTCGTATACGTGGAACCCGCCACGAAGGGATGTGCACATTAATGGACAGGGTTATCGCTCACTATGTGGAGCGCGGATTTGGTGGGTACGGTGCGGTCCCCCCGGGCGTGGCGGGTCCAAAGTGGACGATCGGTGATTGAGATGATTGGATTTGGCGTGATTGTGTGTGTGTGATAGTTAAGTCGTCTGTTTATCTTATTGTTGGTATATATTGAATTGTGTGATTAATGCGACCCCGATGTTGTTTTGTAAACTGCGTGATCCATTCGGGGATGGTGAGCAGATATTGAGCGGTATTGAGATGAGTCTTTGGGATAGCTGGGATGGCCACGACATGATGATAGGAGTCTTCATTTGTAGCTTATTAGTTATTTACTTTTCAGTTAGAACAGTCAGTTTGAGAACATGTATTGCATTTTGGTTTGGTTTCGAGAATTGTACTCTTCACTAAGTATTTATATTTAAACGTTGTTTCTTCATTGTTTATTTGATTATCATTGCCTCGGGTAACCGAGATGGTAATGTCTTCATACCTGAGTGGTCCTGGTAAGGCACTTGGAGTATGGGGGTGTTACAAATGGTATCGAGCGACGATCCCGAAACCTCGTAACCAATGAACCTAATGAACATAGGGAGTCAATTAAAATGAACCCGGGGTAAAAGTTGTAGGAGCTAATGCAAAGGCTTGGGAGACGTCCTAAAGTCGCGAAGTCGCCCTACAATTTTGAACCGGTCACATGGGGGGAGTGTTTGTCGAGTCGTATGTGTGTTTGGTTAACTTGTGTAAGAATGTGATGAAATGTGTGATTGTTGGATGTTGAAGTAGAAAGTTAAGAATGTGAAAGAAAAATTGAAGATGTGTGGAAACTGTTGATTGAATGATAGCATGTTGAATGTTTTACAATGTGGCATTTAATAACATGATGAAGTGATCTCGTAGATCGTATGAAAAGATGCGTAGCATGTTTAGTTATGATATAATGTGGTTTTATAAAGTTTAGCATGTTAGCATATGACGTAGCATGCGGGTAGCTTTTATGAGTTGGCATGACTCGATCGAGTGGGACTGACTCGATCGGGTGGGTTTTTGACGATTTTGAGTCCAGAATCGTGTTTTTGGGTACTCGATCGAGTAACTAGGGGCACTCGATCGAGTAGGGGGTCTACTCGGTCGAGTATGTTAGAGATCAGAAGGTCTGTTTGGGGTCTGATGTTTGGGTACTCGATCGAGTATGTTGGGCACTCGATCGAGTAGCCCGTTACTCGATCGAGTATGTTTGGGAACTCGATCGAGTAGGTTCTGGGCAGCGTGTTTTCATGTTTTGAGGTTTAGTACGTGTGTTTATGTCTACCCTTTCTTATATATAGTTTCAAGATGCCGCCCAAGAAGACTGCTTTGTACGCGAGAGCTGAGCTTATGAACATAGATGACATCGTTAAGATGTTGGAGCATCAGGATGCTCTCACTGAGGCTTTAAAGACTGTGGGGAAGGATAAGGATAAGGATAAGGAGAAGGAGGTTGATCATTCTAAAATCAGCCTATATATCGCGAGGTTTAACCCGAAAGAGTACAAGGGAGTTAGGGAGCCTAACCTTCTTGATAGTTGGCTGAGAGAGATGGAGAACATATTAGATTTGGTTCACGTCCGATGAGATGAGGTGGAACAGTGCGTTCTATCCGAGGGAGGCGGTGGCAAGTGGTGGGATACGGTGAAAGTGAGTGCTAAGGAGATATATACAAACCAAGGGTTACCTGCTATACCTTGGGATGAGTTTTAGGGTGTGAGGAAGGAGTTTGTACCGGAACATGTGAGGAGTAAGTTGAGGAAGAGTTTGTGACTTTAAGATGACCCATTTGAGATGTCGTGGCCGAGTACTACGGGCAATTCAATGAGAAGTCTAGGTATCCGAGGATATGGGTTTGAGTGAGGAGAACCTGGCGTTGAGGTTTGAGAGGGGGTTGACCCCTAAGATTATGGATAAGTTACCCGTGGGGATCCTTACTGATGTTAAGGAAGCTTATGAGAGGGTTGGGAGAGCTGAGAGGTTGGTGGAGATGGCTCAGGAGAGGTTAGGTGGTGAGAAGAGGAAGTCTGAGAGCGAGGGTGGTGGCCAATCTAATCACAAGAAAGGCAACCACAATCAGTCTAAGGGATTTTCTTCTGGGTCAGGGTTCAGTGCTGGGGCCTCCTTTGGGCGTGGCCGTGGAAGTGTGAGTAATAGTTGGGGAGTGACCTGCTATAGTTGTGGTGGTGTAGGCCACAAGAGACATGAGTGCACCAGGATCTTTCCAGAGACCTGCGCAGAGCTTCGCGAGCAACAGACCGGCTGGATCATGGCCAAACCGGGGAAGTCAGAGTTACCAGAGTGGAGGCAACCGCAACGGCGGTAATTCCTATCAGAAACCACCAACTAACAACAACAACAACAATCAAGGGTCGGGTGCTAAGCCGACCACATCAGCCAGTACTGTCCAGGGAGGTGGGCAGAAGACCAGTGGCAAGTTATTCACGATGGAGAAGAAAGCAGCTGAGGAAGATGCGCACGTTATCACCGGTACTTTTCTTCTAAATGGTATTCCTACCTTTGTTTTGTTTGATTCGGGGGCTTCTCAGTCGTTTGTGTCTTCGAGTCATGTTAAACAGATGGGTTTGAGGGTATATGAGTCTGTTAGTGAGCGAGTTTTTATACCTTCGGGTGAGTCTGTATCATGTGGGAGATTGTTTAGAGATGTATCTATGATAGTTGGGCAAGTTGATCTACCTGTAGACTTGCTAGAGTTTCCTTTTGACGGTTTTGAGATGATAGTCGGGATGGATTGGTTAGGAAAGTATAAAGCTAAGATACACTGTCATCAAAAGAAAGTGTCTTTAAGAGGTCCTAAGGGTGTTAGTGTGTCTTATCGCGGGTTTCTAGTCAAACCCAAAGTTAAGTTGATTGCAGCTGTCACCTTGAAGTCTTATCTGAGGAAGGGATGTCCTTTGATCTTGTGCCATGTGAGAGATGACCGGATAGAGAGTCCGACCGTTGATGAGATACCAGTAGTGGGAGAGTTTGCAGATGTTTTTCCAGAGGAGATTCCGGGGTTGCCACCAAAGAGGGAGATAGATTTCACCGTTGAGTTGAAACCAGGGACGGGGCCAATCTCTAAGGCACCGTACCGTATGGGTCCTAAGGAGATGGAGGAGCTTAGGAAGCAGTTGGATGATCTGATAGAGAAGGGATACATTAGACCTAGTGTATCGCCGTGGGGAGCACCAGTTCTTTTCGTGAAGAAGAAAGATGGGAGTTTGAGGTTATGCATAGATTACAGGGAGCTGAACCGAGTAACGATAAAGAACAAGTATCCTTTGCCAAGGATAGATGACCTGTTTGATCAGTTGAGTGGTGCATCAGTCTTTTCTAAGATTGATTTGAGGTCGGGGTACCATCAGGTGAAGATTAGAGAGGTGGACATACCAAAGACAGCTTTTACGTCGAGGTATGGCCATTATGAGTATGTGGTGATGCCGTTTGGATTGTCTAATGCACCGGCAGTGTTTATGGATTTGATGAATAGAATCTTCAGACAGTTCTTGGACCAGTTTGTAGTGGTATTTATCGATGATATCTTAGTCTACTCTAAGACTAAGGAGGAGCATGAGGAGCATCTGAGGATCGTGTTGCAAACTTTGAGGGATCATGAGTTGTATGCTAAGCTATCCAAGTTTGAGTTCTGGTTAGAGAAAGTTGCTTTTCTGGGGCATGTGATCTCTAAAGATGGGGTAGCTGTGGATCCGGCGAAGATAGAAGCAGTGACAAAGTGGGAAGCACCAAAGAATGTTGCTGAGGTTAGGAGTTTCTTGGGTTTAGCTGGATACTACAGACGGTTCGTGAAGGATTTCTCCAAGATAGCTAGACCTATGACAGCATTGATGAGGAAAGAGAACAGGTTTCATTGGGATGAGAGTTGTGAGACGGCGTTCCAAACATTAAAGGAGCGTTTGACCACAGCTCATGTCTTAGCATTGCCTGAAGGGACCGAGAACTTTGAGGTTTATACAGATGCCTCGAAGAATGGGTTGGGATGTGTGTTGATGCAGAATGGTAAAGTGATTGCCTATGCTTCTAGGCAATTGAAGCCTTATGAGGAGAACTACCCTACTCATGATCTGTAGTTGGGGGTTGTGGTGTTTGCTCTCAAGATTTGGAGACATTACCTTTATGGAGCAATCTTTAAGGTATTTTCTGATCACAAGAGTCTTAAGTACATCTTCACTCAGAAGGAGTTGAACATGAGACAGAGGAGGTGGATGGAGCTGATTGGCGATTATGACATGGAAATCATCTACCATGAAGGGAAGGCCAATGTTGTAGCTGATGCTTTGAGTAGGAAGAGTGTACATTCTCTGTGTACAGCTCTATCTTTGATGAGGCCGAGAGATGAGGTAGCGAGGTTTGGGATACATATGATGCAGAAAGGAGATGCCATGGGTGATATGACAAGAAGATCAGCTTGAGTTTTATGATGATATTCGAGGTAAGCAGGCGTTGGACCCTAAGATAGTGGAGTGGAGAGCTGGAGTAGAGAAAGGGACAGTGTCCCGGTTTTCTATTCATACAGATGGTAGTTTGAGGTTTGATGGTAGGTGGTGTGTTCCTAATGATGAAGAGTTGAAAAACACTATCATGACAGAGGCACATTGCACACCATATTCAGTACATCCGGGTGGTGACAAGCTATACAAGGATTTGAAGAAAACGTTTTGGTGGCTTGGGATGAAGAAAGAGACAAATTTGAGTTTGTGTCCCGTTGTTTGACATGCCGAGAGAGTTAAAGGGGAACAATGACGACCACAAGGTAAGATTCAGTCTTTAGAGGTACCTGAGTGGAAGTGGGAATCCATTTCCATGGATTTCATTGTGGGTTTGCCAAAGAGTCAACAAGGTAACAACATGATTTGGGTAATAGTGGATCGACTGACCAAGTCAGCTCACTTTGTTCCAATGAAAGATACATGGACTAAGGCACAATTGACTATGGCCTATCGAAACAACGTGATTAAGTTACATGGAGTCCCTAAGGACATAGTGTCTGACAGAGATGCGAGGTTTATATCGAGGTTTTGGAAGGAGTTGCAGGAATCGTTGGGAACAACTTTGAAGATGAGTACAGCATTTCATCCTGCGACAGACGGGCAGACTGAGAGAACAATCAAGACTCTTGAGGATATGTTGCGAGCTTGTGTGATGGATTTTGGTGGTAGCTGGGAGCAGAGGTTGGACTTGATAGAATTTTCTTACAATAACAGCTATCACACTAGTATTGGTATGGCACCGTTTGAGGCTTTGTATGGGAGAAGATGTAGGAGTCCAATCTGTTGGGACGATAGTGCTGAGGCAGTGGTTTTAGGATCAGAGATGGTGCATGAGATGGTGGAACAGATTAAGATGATCAGGGAACGGATGAGAGTAGCTCAGGATCGACAAAAGAGTTATGCAGATCTACATCGCCGGGATATAGAGTTTCAGGTTGGGGATAAGGTTCTTCTGAAAGTGTCTCCTATGCGTGGGGTTATGAGATTTGGGAAGAAAGGCAAGCTAAGTCAGAAGTTTATAGGGCCGTATGAGATCTTAGAGCGGGTTGGGGAAGTTGCTTATCGTCTGGCTTTACCAGCTGCTTTAGAGAAAGTGCATAATGTGTTTCATGTATCGCAGCTGCGGAAGTATGTGAGTGATCTGTCACATGTGTTAGAGGCCGAGACCTTAGAGCTAGATGAGTCCTTATCATATCTTGAGGTGCCTAAACAGATTCTAGACCGAAAGGTTAGAAAGACTAGGAGTGGTGAGACAGTTCTGCTCAAGATCCTTTGGTCTAACCACGAGACCGAGGAAGCTACATGGGAGCCAGAGGAGGCTATGAAAGAGCGTTACCCTTTCCTTTTTGATCAGGTATGTATGGTTACGGGGTCGTAACCTTGTTTCTTTTAGGGGGGTAGGAGATGATCGCGAACAGTTTTTAAGAGTTTTATACCCCTTTTATATGTTGTGTCGGGATGTTTGTCGGGATGAGTTGGGTTAGTAACATGTTTTATGTTGAATTTTGTTTTGGGTTGTTGAGTCGGGAATGTTATGGGAGTACCTTTGTTTAGTACTGGTTTGAACTTTGGGGACGAAGTTCCTTTTAAGGAGGGAAGACTGTAATACTCCGTATTTATAAGTCTTGGGGTACTCTATCGAGTAGGCCTTACTCTGTCGAGTAAGGGTAAGTTGCGTTTTAGAAAAGTTTCTGACCTGTTGGGTAGTCGATCGAGTAGCTGGGGCACTCGATCGAGTAAGGGGGTACTCGATCGAGTAACTCGGGTACTCGATCGAGTAGCCGGTTTTACGGGGAGTTTTCTCGGGTTTTGTTAATTATGCGATTAAGGTATATAAGCTTTGTCGTCATTATTCTAAATCACTTTTACAAAACCTAAATTACTGTTTAAGAGAGAAAGCAAGCAAGTTCTTCATCCTAATCGCATTATTAGCAATACCCGGAGTTTGGAAGGTCGGTTCTTAGCGTTGATTATACCGTTGAGTTCCTTGCGTCGAGGGTAAGATCTATGTACCCTTTTTATTGTCTTTCCTTTGATTTGGTTAAACCCTAATTTAGAGATTTGGGGGTTTTATGTGTAGTATGTGATTTGGTAGCCTTTATGTGTTGTATGATAGGAGGAGGGTTCATAAAGGAAGCTTTTTGATTCAAAGTAGAGAGACCGTCCGATTGTGTGCTTACAGGTAGGATTTTCTACTCGGTATTAGTCCCATAATGGGATATTGGTTGATGTATTGTGTTTGGTTGTTTGATATAGTAATTGTATTGTGATTGTGGTTGTGATCGTTGTTGATGGTTCGCGAGGCGTGGCCTCTACCGAGTGGGGTCACTTGCGGGAGTGGCTTCACGCCCTAGTTTCGCCTATCGTGGAACCCGCCACGGAAGGGGATGTGCACATTAATGGACAGGGTTATCGCTCACTATGTGGAGCGGGGATTTGGTGGGTACGGCTGCGGTCCCCCAGCGGTGGGGCGGGTCCAGTGGATGTCGGTGATTGAGATGATTGGATTTGGCGTGATTGTGTGTGTGTGTGTTAAGTCGTCTGTTTATCTTATTGTTGGTATATATTGAATTGTGTGATTAGTAATCGGCCCGGTGTTGTTTTGTAAACTGCGGTGATCCATTCGGGGATGGTGAGCAGATATTGAGCAGGTATTGAGATGAGTACTGGGATAGCTGGGATGGCCACGACATGATGATAGGAGTCTTCCGGTGTAGCTTATTAGTTATTTACTTTTCAGTTAGAACAGTCAGTTTGAGAACATGTATTGCATTTTGGTTTGGTTTCGAGAATTGTACTCTTCACTAAGTATTTATATTTAAACGTTGTTTCTTCATTGTTTATTTGATTATCATTGCCTCGGGTAACCGAGATAGTAATGTCTTCATACCTGAGTGGTCCTGGTAAGGCACTTGGAGTATGGGGGTGTTACAATACCTTGAAGATTCAGCTTCAAATCTTCATTCATTTCAAATGTTCATACCTTGTAAGTAATCTTCTCACTATCTCCTTTTTATTCTCTTGTTAGTAACTAAACCCTAGTTTTCTTGTATTTATATTATGGGATTTTAATTATGGTTTGACTAATTAAGTGGGATAATTAAGGGTTAATTAGTATTATGAGTTTTTGTAGAATGTATTGTGATAATTGTTATGTAATTATGTAGGATAAGACGATTTTATGATATGGATGCTTGATGCTTTCGGATGGCATATGGAGTATGCTAAAAGGTAGATTAATCCTAATCGGTTTCTATAAGTGTAAATGGTTGCATGTGTCATTATTATGTTGTTATTACATTATGACATGATTGTTGTGGGTTATTGTTATTAGTCTCATAGTGTTGTTGGGTTTCTTCATAACATATTAATGAGTCATTAGCGTTTGTTTCTTAATGCCATTGGATTTACATTATAACATCTGGTTGTTGACATACATGGGTATGTGGTATGCTTGACATTCATGACATATGAGAAAAAGGCACAATTGGTAAGAGCTATGCATATTCATTGTGTAATGGGCATATTGGCATATTGTGATGCATTTTGTGATATATGTGGTGGTTAGAAAGTGTTGGTGGTGATACTTATTGTTGAGGAGACGTACAACGGTTAGGATACCGTCTTACGCTTGAGTCGCCTCTTGGAGCTTCCCACTCCAAGAGGGGATGTGCACATTAATGACTTGAGTACAGATCGAGGGACTCGTGTGGTTGAGACACGACGTCTGGCAAGGGATCCGGTTGGCTTTCGGACCCGATACGTTTGGGCGTGTCTCGGTACCTTTTTGTGAGGTATGGTGTCTTGGGCGTGTCCCTGACAGCGGTGGTTGTGGGTACGTCTGGGCGTGTCCCGTTACCGGCATGGTGATTGTATAGTCGTGTTTCATTCATATCATTGGCATGTTTCATATTTATTTATCAGGTTGTGTCTTATGTTTATTTATTGAAACTGACGTGTGTGTGTGTGTATCTGTGTAAATTGTCACCTATTTTCAGGGTGGCATGTTTCGATCTATATGATATTTACGATCATATGGGGAGCAGCTTGAGTACAGGTTGGTTTGGTGTCACGCAGGAGACGGGACACACTTTGGACTTGGAGTCGAGTACTTGGATAGCTGATAGATAACATAGATGTGATAGTCAAGTTATATAGTTCACGTTTCATTCATTCTTTGTTATGTAAATCACTAACTTGTTATTTATATAAAGAGTTTCTTAATTGTAATTCCGATTTCACTGCCTTGGGAAACCGAGATGATAACATCTCCAAATTACCTTGGCCGGGTAAAAAAGGGGTGTTACAAAGTGGTATCAGAGCAACGATTTTGGAACCTAAACCAATGAACCAAAATGAACCTAGGCGCGTCTAAACCCGACAAGAGTACAATTGGATATCGATTTTGGATGAGTGTAGATACCTCATTTCTGTACCTCCCGTAAAACACCCGGTGATGATTGGGCGCATGTTTGGTACACGGAACGATTTATGACAATTCGTAAGTTTATCGTCAAGTAATAGCTCAAATACTTGTGTCTACCTTATGGTCGTCATCTAGGTGTCATTACGGTCGTTTTGACAGTAATTAGAGTACATTTGGAGTCCGGATCAAAAACCGTCTTCATTTCCTAAAACCGTCAAATCCCGAGTCAGAAATAAATGTGCTTGTCTACCTAAGGTTAGGATGTCATAAATGTTGAGATTGTATCTCATTTCGAGTCCCATGTCACTTCTTTGGGCTAAACTTAAAGTTTACATTACAAAATGTGTATTTCATTTAGTTAAAATGACAACCCGACTTTTAGGCCCGTTTTACAAGGTGATAACGTCTTTTTTGGGTCAGGCCTATTTCACGGAAAGTTCTAGATCTTTCTTTTAGCTTTCCAACGCCACCAAAATAACCTTATTCCGAGTCTAGTAGAGAACGTTATGCCTAAAATACGACAGGCTGTCAAACGCGTTTTCTACGCGCAGAGGAACCTACCCGAAAAAGGACGCAGCAAGTGCTGCGCCTCTTCCAAGGGACGCAGCACCTGCTGCACCTTTTCCCAGGGCTTTCTTTTTGTCCAAGTTTTCGTGTTTAAACCTAAGTCGGTTATTTCCGGATCTTTCCTTCCGTATCCTAGCCTTACCATATTTCCTCCGTGTGATTAGTATAAATAGAGACCTTCGGTCTCACATATTTCTCACGTGAGTGTCCGCCCTTCTCTTCTCCCTTTGCATTCTAGACCACGCTCTTGCTTTTTGGCGTCTACGTGCTTGAAATTTCGACCACGTAAGCTCGGATCCTTCTGAGTACCAGCCTCGTTTTGCATGACCGACCAATTTGACCAACTCCACATCAATCAACTTTAATCAATCTTATTCGTTTTCCTCCTAGAGGGCACTTTCGTCTACATTCGAGTCGAGCATCACTAAACGTTAACTTAGTTCATCTCGTTTCGTCAAACATGTAAGTCTGAGGGTGTAAATCCTTCTTTTGTTTATTGTTCTTTATTTATCGTAATGAATATTGTAAGATTTATGTCGAAAGTATTCTTAAAACCGATTTGTAAAACCTTGTTTAAAAAACCCTTTTTACGGATTATCAGAAGACAACCGTCGAGAAAGGACGCAGCAACTGCTGCGCCTCTTCGAAGGGACGCAGCACCTGTTGCGCCTCTTCGTGAGGCTGCCGCAGTTCCTGCTTCCTTTCTTCTTCCTTCGTCTTTTGATAATTCGATTGTTTTGTTTCGTTTTCAATTGTTCATTGTTTCATTAACATAACAATTTGAATATGATAATTTTGACCTTTAATAATTCATTGATCATCATTAATTAATTCGTCTTTCAAAATCCCGACTTAAATCCCTTATAATCCATATTTGCGGGTTTTCGTCATTAAGTCAATTCGGGTTTTAGAGATTCGATTTACCCATATTGAATCTCTGGAATTCATCTTTGATAAATTTGCATCTGTTATTTACCGTCACCATCATTAATTCATCATTAATAACTTGTTTAACCTAATTAATTTGTTTGGTTTGTTTAATTCTTTAATTAGTCTCATCTTGTAAATAATTCGTTCTAATCGGTTTCATTCATGTTTTATCGTTTTCATGACCTCAATCACATGTAAATAATATGTTAATCACTTTCATCCGAGTCAAATACCATTAACCGATCATTAAATTCACCAATGAACATTAATGAGATGCAGTGTTGAACCATATAGCTTATATGTTTATGTTTTGATGATGTCAAGGTGCTTTACAATTTATATACTTGTTGCGTATAATCATTTGTTAAGTATTTTAGAATTAACCTATTACAAGCAACAAGGGAGATTATGACAATTGCATGAAACGTTCAAGCCTTCAATCAAGATCAAACGGTTCAAGATTCATTCAAGAATTATGTGAAGACGAAGTCCGTCTAAAGATTAATCAAGCTTGGATGATGACGTATCCTGTACTCGAAGATCTCCTTGAAGATTAGAATAGTATAGGTGATTATCTCGTAATGGTAATCAAGAATGAGTTTCTTGAATTGGTAAAGTTATAGCTTTGCAGCTATAACATTACTAGTAAAAGAGCTCAATGTTATAGCTCTCCTACTATAACATTGAAATGCTGAGTTTTTATACACGACTTATAAATGTTTTGAAAGTTGTTTTATAACTGTTTAAGGTTCATTTTAAATGTTTTAATGAAAGTATTTATATTTCAAAGCCCGGTTTAGTAAGGAGCCCGGTTTTGTTGTAAACGTTAATTAGTGGTCATGATGGATCAACCTATGAGTTGGACCATGCTACTAATTAGGGTTTCAACATAGCCTCTCTTTGAACCTAAATTCTAATCATATATTAAGGTTAGGGTTTGCACGTTTCACGAGGCTTATGGGCCGTGATATCTCGTGTTGCCTAGGGTATATTAGGTAAAGATGTTATTCTATAATAATATCTTTACATATCTTATATATCTTTAATATATTTGTTTTTGTAAAAGATATTCTTGTTTTAGGAAATCTTATCATAATCTTAGAATTTATAGTAAAGATAATATTTGGAAAGATTATATTCTATCTCTTAATATTCTTTATTATCTTTTAAGGCTTTTAGGAAAGAGATAATAATAAGATATAATTTGTTTTTATATCTTAATATTTCGGCTATTAGGGTTTGACAAAACCGTGTAGCCTAATTCCTCTTCTCGTATAAATACTTTGCTATTTACAACGTCTAAGATAGAGACCTTAAGCATAAAATTTGATTTCATCTTTGCAAAGCAAAACCGTGTGTTTTAAAAGGAAAACCGTTTTGTTATTTTGAAAGGTCGTGTGTTTATAAAGCTCGCATACTCGTTCTTCATTTATCGTTATAAGATAATAGTGCTTAGTTGATTTCTTAACTTGTTCATTAACGTGAACCTTTGTTAGAATCATTAGTGCTTTCTTATTAGCGTAAGTTAGTCACTTGAGTATTTAACGGTACTCATTGAGTTACAGCTAGAGTTAGTTGTACAAGTTGGGTTAGTAAATTTGTAATCCGTAGAAAGGTACTAAATTTATTAATCGAGAATAGTGGACGTAGGTTTCGACTTGTGAAACTGAACCACTTCAAAAACCGTGTGTCTCTTCGTTCTTTCGTTTGTTTCGCTTATTACGTTTACATTCTTTAGTTGATTAGTTAAAGTTTAATCAATAAACTTTAAATAATCAATTACATTAGCATAATCGAAAAAGCCTTTAAAAAGTTTTAAATCCTCAATTCACCCCCCCCCCCCCCTCTTGAGTATTTTGGATCAATAGACTCTTCAATTGGTATCAGAGCCTCGTGCTCTTGATTGCCTAACCGCAAAGAGGATGATCTATCTTGTTTTTCATTTATCTTATCGTTTTATATTCCGCTGCCTATCACGTGATAAATGGATTCCAAATATCTCAAGTGTCCCGTCTGTGATGGGAAGAATTACGGATTGTGGAAAAACATGATGACTCACTATGTGAAAGGACACGATTGGGAGTGCTGGAGGATTATTCAAAACGGACCGCACAAAATTCTTGTGGCATCCGAGGAAGGCACTACCTATGAAAAGAAAGAAGAGGACTATGTCGAGGCCGACTACAAGAAGGCTGAGAAGAACTCCAAAGCAATAAGTATTCTGCAAAACGGAATGACTTCTACTGAGTTTGATCGGTTCTCTTCATGTTCCACGGCCAAGGAGATATGGGATGGGCTTGAATTAGCTTATGGGGGTACTTCCATTGTTAGGAAGCACCGAATAGATTTGCTTATGCAAAAATATGAGCTATTCATTATGGAGCCTAATGAGTCCTTAGATAGTATGTCCGCAAGTTTTTCAAGTATAATAAATGAATTAAAAAACCAAGGTAGGAAATTCTATACCGAGGACATTGCTAGAAAGGTTCTTAGGAGCCTTACTAAGAAGTGGCGTGCTAAGGTCACTGCAATGGAGGAATCACGAGATCTTGAAACCCTATCCTATCAAGAACTCATTGGTGCTCTCATGGCCCATGAAATTACTCTTAACAAAGATGACGCTAAACCAAGTCGCAATAAGAGTATGGCCTTAAAGAGCGAAGAAGTTGACTCTGAACTAGAGGATGAAACTGTCTTGTTTGCACGACGCTTTAAAAATAAGATATTTCGAAATAAACAAACAAAATCATCCTATAACAACAATAACAACAATTCATTCAACAAAAAGGTTAATGACTCAAAGTCGTCTTTCGCAAATAGAGGTTGCTTCAAGTGTGGAGAATCTGGTCATATGATCAAGGATTGTCCAACATGGGAGAAGATAAAGGATAAGACGAAACGTGAGAAGACAAAGAGAGAATTCAAGCAAGTTATGATGGCTTCGTGTTGGGGAGACCTTGACTCAGAAGATGATGAGGAATCTGAAGACGGCGAAGTAGCAAACCTTTGTCTCAGCAGTGTTAGTCTTGACTTAATCTCCGACAGTGACGATGAGAGCACAAATTCTCATTCAAACTATTGTTTTCTTGGAGAATCAGACGAAAACGACGATGAAGAGGTAAGTTATCTTGAGCTTAAAAAACGTGTTAGGAAATTGTCTAAAAGTGCTTTAATTGAATTCTTTGAACAATCTCTTGATAAGTGTCACGAACAGGATTTGGAATTGAAGGATCTAAAGGAACAGATTCTCGAAATCGCGGAAGAGAATCATACTCTCAAGACTAAAGCTAAGAAGTTGAAATCTAAAGTTATAGTTGAGAAAGCTACAACATTAGATTCTACTATGGCTGAAAAGAAGGAATTAGAAGCCAAAGTTATAGCTAATGAAGCTATAACTTCCGACCTAAAGCTTAACATCAAGCACCTTCAAGCCAAAGTTATAGCTAATGAAGCTATAACTTTAGAACTTAGAAAAGTAAAAGAACTTTTGGAAACTAAGGTCACATCTAATGAAGAAGTGACCTTAGATCAAAAGAAAGAGATAGATTCTCTTTTAAAGCAATTGAAGGAATCTAAGACTGATATGATCAATGTTAAGAAACAACACACCGATGTTGTGTTTATTCTTAACAAACGATTCCCAGACTTTCGTAACAACTTTAAAAAGGACAATGATGTAGATCACACGAAATGTCAAGAGGAAATTAAAACCCTAAAAGACCTACTTCTACACGCTAGAAAGGTCCATGACAAGTGGGAAGGTAGCACAAAAGTCCTAAACTTCCTAACCGAACAATCTGATAATAATATGAAGATGAGGTTAGGACATGAATGCTACAGCCGTAGAGATCACTCTAAATGCAAATCAACACCTTCGGATTTTGATTTTAGAAAAAGGAAGTATGATGATCTTCCTGAATACTTGATTTGCAATTACTGTGGTCATACGGGACACATCCAAATCAATTGAAAGGCTCATGATATACGAAAAAATGCCGAACATGCTAAAACTGTTGACACAGTTGTCGAAGATAAGGAAACCCCCACTAACGAACCTAACGAAGAAAGAAACAATAAATTTCGTTGGTTCTATGACATGGCCTTTGACTACACTAAGAAACCTAGCACTTCACAAAGCCCAACCCAGTAAACCTATTCATAAGGGAAATAGTCAAGAGAGACCTAGAGAAATTCCTAGACCAAGAGAAAACCCTAACCCTAGAACTCCTCCCAAGCCAAACAAACCTAAGGTTAGAAAAACGGTCATCAGACGTGTTTGGGTTCGAAAGGATTTAGTATTTAGAGTAACTAATCATAAGGGACCCAACTTAGCTTGGGTACCTAAAAACTGTATCTAATCTTTTCTGCAGGAAGAAGTGAAAGAAAACAATCAGTGGTATCTTGATAGTGGATGCTCAAGACACATGACCGGAGATAAGAATCTGTTTCTTTCACTCAAGCCCTTCAACGGAGGAAAAGTAACGTTCGGGGACAATAAAAAGGGTAAAGTAATCGGAGTTGGCAAAATCGGAATTTCTAAGTCTCACGCAATCAGTGATGTTTATCTCGTGGATGGTCTAAAACATAACTTGCTAAGCATATCTCAACTATGCGACAAAGGTAACAAAGTAGTTTTTCATACTAATAGTTGTCGCATTATTATTGAAGGAACTAGCAATGTTATTCTTGAAGGTCATAGGAAGAGAAATGTTTATATGGTAGATTTAAATGCTGTGCCTACTAACTCCTTTTCGTGTATGAAAGTTACACTTGATGATCCTTGTTTATGGCATAAACGATTTGGTCACATTAGCTCACTAACCTTGAACAAGCTCAAGAAGTGGGACTTGGTGGAAGGGTTACCTAAAATCAAGTTCGACCAAGAAAAGATGTGTGACACGAGTGCAAGGTGCAAATAAGTAAGATCATCGTTTAAACCGAAAAGAGTAGTAAGCACAAATCAAGCCTTGGAATTGGTACACATGGATTTATGTGGACCTATGAAGGTAAGGAGTAGAGGAGGATCCAGGTACGTCTTTGTTCTTGTAGACGACTACTCAAGATATGTATGGCCTATCTTTCTTCACTCAAAAGATAAAACTTTTGATGAATTTGAGTGTCTTATGAAACGTGTTCAAAACAAATATAAGACTAATCTTGTATCTATTCGTACGGATCATGGCAACGAATTTGACAACCAAACTTTTATAGAATATTATAGAGTTAATGGTGTAGGGCATAACTTTTCTGCACCAAGAACTCCTCAACAAAACGGTGTCGTTGAACGTATGAATAGAACTTTAGAAGATATGACACGTACAATGCTTTTGTGTAGTGGTTTACCTCGTAATTTTTGGGCTGTAGCAATAAGTACTTCTTGCTACATTCATAATCGTGCTATGATCCGACCTATCCTTAAGAAAACCCCCTACGAACTTCTTAGAGGTCGAAAACCTAATATCTCCCATCTTCGTTGCTTTGGGAGCAAGTGCTTTGTGCATAATAACGGTAAAAACCGTTTAAGCAAATTCGACCCTAGAAGTGATGAGGCGATTTTCATAGGATACT
The DNA here is from genome assembly GCF_048544455.1 of Silene latifolia. Taxonomy (NCBI): domain Eukaryota; kingdom Viridiplantae; phylum Streptophyta; class Magnoliopsida; order Caryophyllales; family Caryophyllaceae; genus Silene; species Silene latifolia. The sequence continues at coordinate 84,788,577 of NC_133534.1, forward strand.
CAGATCATAGCAAGGCTTACAAAGTCTTCAATAAAAGAACTCTTTGTATTGAAGAAAGTGTCCACGTTATTTTTGATGAATATAACGTGTTCCATAAGCCTTTACAGGATGAGGAAGAAGACTTGGATGAACCCGACTTTCGTCTTTCAAGAGACGATCCCCCGGAATTGGAATTGGAGGATAACGAAATTGAGGGAATAAGTGATGAACTTATTCGTTCCTCAAAAGATAAAAAGGAGAAAGGCAAAGTTATAGTTGATGATACTATAACATTGACTTAAGACAAGAACTCCCAAACCAATGTTATAGATGATGTTACTATAACATTGAATCCAAATCAAGGTGTAGAGTCCGAGGTTATAATCGGCTCAAATACAACACCTGGATTGGATTCAGGGGGAACTTCCTCCAATTCCGAACCAAATGAAGTCGGATCAAGCTCAAATAACGATGAAGAACCAAGCACTTCAACAAAGTTGAAATACAAGAATTCACACCCCATGGACAATATTCTGGGTAATATTAAGAAGGGTGTTCAAACAAGACGTTCCTTGAACAATTTCTGCTCTTTCTACTCTTTCCTATCCATGATCGAACCAAAGAACATCAATGAAGCTCTTGCTGACTCAGATTGGATTATAGCTATGCAAGAAGAGCTTCAACAGTTCGAAAAAAACAAGGTTTGGCATTTAGTTCCTCGACCTAAAGATCGTTCAGTCATTGGAACTCGGTGGGTTTTCAGAAACAAATTAGATGATGCCGGAGTCATTGTCAGAAACAAAGCAAGATTGGTGGTCCAAGGGTATAATCAACAAGAGGGAATAGATTATGACGAGACTTTCGCACCTGTTGCTCATCTTGAAGCTATTAGACTTCTAATAGCATTCGCCGCACACAAGGGAATGAAGCTCTTCCAGATGGATGTCAAGACAGCATTCTTGAATGGTTATTTACTAGAGGAAGTCTTCGTTGAACAACCCCCTGGTTTTAAGAACATCAAATTTGAGGATCACGTGTTCAAATTGGATAAAGCCCTATACGGATTAAAGCAAGCACCTAAGGCTTGGTATGATCGATTATCTAAGTTTCTACTTGACAGTGGATTCAGTAGAGGATCCGTCGACAAAACCCTATTTCTAAAACTGAGGGTCTGACCTTTTGGTTGTTCAAATATACGTCAATGATATTATCTTTGGATCAACCAACCGAAGCCTATGCAAATATTTTTCTGAGTTGATGACTTCCGAATTCGAGATGAGTATGATGGGAGAATTAAAATTCTTCTTAGGGCTGCAAATACAACAAATTGATGAAGGCATTAAAATCCATCAATAGAAATACATCAAGGAGTTGATTCGGGAATTCAGAATGGAAAACTCACATGCTATGCCTACTCCAATGGTTGAGAACAAAAAAATTGACATTGGATGAGAACGGTAAATCAGTTGATGAAACTACTTACCGTGGGATGATTGGGTCACTGTTATATTTGACCGCAAGTAGACCCGATATTATGTTTAGCGTATGTGTTTGTGCGAGATATCAATCATCTCCCAAAGAATCGCATATGACGGCCGTAAAACGAATCTTACGTTACTTAATTGGAACGGCCAATCTATATTTATGGTATCCAATGGAGTGCAATTTTGATCTAGTCGGTTATTCTGATGCCGACTACGCAGGATGTTCTCTAGACAGAAAAAGCACGTCGGGTGTCGCCACATTTGTCGGACCGTGTATCATCACGTGGGGTTCGAAGAAAAAAAATTCGGTTGCTCTCTCAACCGCTGAAGCCAAGTATATTGCCGCAGGACTGGTATGTACTCAACTTTTATGGTTAAGCAACAATTACGTGATTATGGTGTTGACGTAGGATGTATTCCTATTTTTTGTGATAATACTAGTGCGATAATAATTTCTAAAACTTCCGCACAACATTCACGTACCGAGCATATTGAAATAAGACACCATTTTATACGAGACCATGTTGAAAAGGGAAATATAAAACTTGAATTTTGTAGTACTGAAAAACAATGGGCAGACATTTTGACAAAATCATTAGCTAGAGAACGATTTGAGACTTTACGGTTGGAAATTGGTTTAATCGGTGGTACCTAAGTTTCTATACTTGTTCAATCTTTTTATGACTGACTAGTTAGGTTAAGATTGTATGACTGTGTCCATATATTGCGTTGCATGAATAATTTCGTTTATAGAAATATTTTTATCATAAAATTCAATTTGCTATTTAGAATTTAATTATTATACAAACTTATTCCTTATCACAATAAACAAAGCACACCATATTTTTATCTTTCCAATTTACAAAAATCTTCCAAATAAGCTCTCATATACACGGCTCATGCTTTTTATATAAAATCAATTTCCTAATTCTTGTCTTATCACCATAAATTCCTATACCTATCATAATACTAATTCCTAATTAAGACACTTACCATAATTGACCTCCACTTGTTAACCCTAGCCTACACCTATATCTACCCTCCTTGCGTGTTACCCGTCCACCTAACCCCACTTGCATACTTTTCTTTCTCTTAAATTTTTACCATCATCACAACTCATCTTGTTTACAAAAACCATCACCATCACCTCCTTTTTCAACAATCACCATCATCATGAATCCAACTCATGCAAAAAATACTTGATCTTCAACCCGTCACCACCAAAACCGCCCCTTTCATAACCAAACATCACCTCTACCACCACATGATCCTCATTCCATTAATTGTCCTTCACCACAACCAAACCAAAATACGCCCCTGTTTCGTAGTCGGGACGAGTCGGTGTCCGAAGGCAAAAGACGCCGTCTTTTCAAAGGAAAAAATAAGGTGGTTGTCGATAATAGTGAAGCTGTGGAGGGACCCGAGGTAATAGTTCGGAATGGTGTTGCTCGTACCTTTCTTAGGGATGTTTCAAAAGCCGCGACCAAGGAAGGGTTAAATCGTGTTCGGCTTACTCATGATGAAAGCATCCTAGTTAATCGAGTTTTGAGGTATTCCATTCATGGTGGTAGGTACTATCCAAAATCTTGGTTGGTTAGTGTTCCCGTTCTTGCTTTCTTTGTTAATTTTCTTGATTTTCAAGGGTGGAGTCACATTAGTCAGTTTTCGGGTCCTGTTTACCCAGCTGAGGTGGTTCAATTCATTGCTAGTGTCTCAATTAAGAAAGGAGTCTTGCATGCGGTTGTTAATGGAGTGGATGTTACGGTCTCTGTTTCGGATTTTTGCTCTGCTTTTTCGGTTCCTGATGAAGGAATTGAATTAAATCCGAGTCTTGAATGGTCTAATGTTGTGAGTGAAAAGGAGTTGTTAGTGAAGAAGTATTTTGAGGAGATGACGGAGGGAGGTAATATCGTGGTTCGTCCTCTCTCGGCAAAAATCAAGTTCCTCTTGAACTTTTTATGGAACACAGTGGTGCCGAGGAGAGGAGGCCGTGATAAGGTGTCGAGTTATGAAGCTATAATGGTCTATTCTTGGTTAGAAGGTCAGAAAGTGAATTTGGGTAGTGATACCCGTCGTGAGGTGTCAAAAATAATATTTATAAACTCCAACTACAACTATAGCTAGCGGCAGTCGGGTCGAACCACAGAGATGTAGACGTAATTTCTAGTTGTTTAAATTCGGTCTAAGGTAACAATAAGGTGGGGGTTTGATTGGATTTGGTCTACAACTAATGAGCAATAAAATAAAGTGAACTAAGCAAATGGATGAAATCAAGTATAAAAAGAGGTACTAGGATGGTCGGTTCGTTATAGTTTCGGCGGCAACATACTAAACAAGTCCAAATCGAACACATGTGAGGCGGGAAACAAGAGGTCCTCTCGGTCCACTCTTAACAGATATCATCTTTCGATCTCGCTGTAGGTCCCTAATATCACTAATACTGACTCTCGTCCTGAAAAGTGACTAATAATCTAAACTTTACCTATCTTTCGATCTCAGCGCAGTTTAGTCATTTCAATTGGTGATCTAACAACTTTCCCTATCTTTCGATCTAATGGGTCAGTCATAAATTAAGCATCTAACTGGTCGCATGCATTCGATTCGTTAAATACAACATTAAAATCAATTAAAACGAAAGGTAACCTCACGTGGTCAGTCGATCGACCAGGTATGGTAGTCGATCGACTGACACGCGATTTCAGTCCAAATTAATACTACGCCGCCTACGCTATAATTCCCCTACATCCTAGCACAATTGATTTAGCTACTCATGGCTATGGTTAAAATAACAATAATATTGATGATAAAGACTACTGAATTCATGCTAAAAATAGTAGAACAAACAATTAACATAAACGATAATTGGCTTAGATTCTAACTAACAATTCTATATCTAACAATGCAATAAAGATGAACTGAAAGTAGAACAGAAGGAATACCGAAAATTGCAGAAGAATAGTAACGGAATGATTAGAAGTATGAATGAAAATCCGATGCAACCAATATTCCAAACCCTAACTATGATATTCTAAAGCTGAATATGAAACTTAGATAAAAACTCGATGCCTTTATCTGATGTTCTAGGTTACGTTATATAGCAAACATACGTAACAACTTATTATCAAAACCTAAACATAATGGGCTTGCTTTCCTCGATCTTTTAATTCTCGTCTGAGTAGCGAGGTGGTCGATCGACTGAGATGACCGGTTGATCGACTGCTATGCAGTGTACAGTAGTTTCTGGAACCCGCATGTTGGTCGATCGACTAAAGGTAGTGGTCGATCGACTGCTTTAGCTGCTACTTGACTTCTATAATCTCGTGGATTTGTCTTTTGGGCTTTGAAATGCGCACCAAGCTCATTCCTCGAGTCAATACTTCACGTCAATTGCAATGCAGGATAGTCGGGGACGAATTTAGCTCAATTTCCGTTGAATTCTTCACATTTCTGCAATAAAGTACAAAAACACGAAAGTAGACGGAAATGGGGGAAATGGCAGCTTAAACAACACAAATGAGCTCTGAAATGCGTGTAAAATGAGGTGCAAAAGATCATATAAAAGACACGCATCAAACTTCCCCAAACCAAACCCTTGCTTGTCCCCAAGCAAGAACAAGACTCGATCTAATGACCTAATGGAACGAGTTCAATCTCAGAGCGAAATGCAACATGTAAAGCCTAAACCAATTTAATGCACAACCAACAATCAATTAGCAAATGAATCATGCAATCGAGTTATGGAGTCGTTAAAACTACTGAACCGTCAACTGTAGAGACTTATCAAATTGGACACTTACGGGTCGCTCATATCACTCAAATAAGCACAGGTGAATAATGTAAAGATAGAAAGAATTCATTTGTAGTGACACTCACCTAACTACGACCTATAAGAACATGCCTGCAATATAATATGAAAGCAATCTCTATGACCGTACATACGCATTCCAACCAACAAAAGACCATGACACATGCTGAGGTATATATGTGGATATGTGAGGTATGGGTAAGAAGAGGCAAAACATTTATGGAAAAGTGGAGGTACATGTGATCAAGCTAGTACCAAAACAGAACCATATGGCAACATCCAACTTCTTGCTCAAAAACAAATGAAACGGTGCTATAGCAAGCACAAATCTCACAATCTCCAGGTATAAAGGTAATCAACTAACTCCCCATAAGATAAGAATAAAACATGGGAGCAAAAATCGCCAAAAGATAAGGATTTGAATTATGCGAATTTGATTTCTTTTTCTCGAACCTCAGTCGATCGACCTATGATGCCAGTCGATCGACCGCTTCAACAGTACAGAACCTCTTTTTCTTTCTTTTTTTTGAATAATTTCTTTTTCACTTCTTTTATTTTCTTTTCAACTTTTGTTTCTTTCCTTCCTTTCTTTTCATTTTCCCAACTAAATCTCAATAAGAGCATTTACTACCAAAAACTAAGTAAAAATCCCAAGGACACGGACTACTAGCTTGACAAAGGACATGCTATATGTAGGATGTAGTAATGGGACAAAAAGGCTATTTTTGGCAGTGTGGGGTTCATGGGTAAAAACGAATAAGGGGAAACCTCTACCACATGTGTCAACTAACCACAAACCGAATGCAATACAGGTATTAAGCAGATTAAGTTCATATTTATGCAAATTGATATGACATGTCTTATAAGGAGTACTACTCACATTCCTAAATAAACCGGTCATAGATGTCACCAGTTATAGGCTCTAAATCTCAGAAATATGATGTAGTTTGCCAATTTTCTAAGTCAAGTCTCAAGTTTCAGCAAATAATTAACGAAAACTCGTGGATATGCACTTATACGATTCTACTAATAACATGTTAATCAAGCAAGGCTTAGGCAAAACAAATGGAAATGCAATATCATCCTTGAAATACTACCGTTCCGACTCGACCTATATGCTAAAATAAACATGCATTTTATTTGAAATTTTTGAAATTTTTTTGAAATTTTTGAATATAAGAATGAAATAAATAATGCAAAACAAAATGTAAACGTGAATGCAAGCAAATGATATGCGACGCAAAACCCTTCCCCAAACCAAATCGCACAATGTCCCCATTGTGCAAAATCATGTAATGAAGAAAAGAGAAATGGGAATTTGCGGGAAAATAAACAAATAAAAATGACATGAAGTGGAAATCGGGAACTTACAAGACTTTAAGCGCAGTAAAGGAAACCTCCCCAAACCAGCGTGAGCTAGGAGGTTTTAGTAGCCAGCAGTGCTACTAATAAGTACCTGAAAAGACAAACAAAGTACCACGCATAAAATCGAGAAAGACAATAATGAAGCGGTATTATGTGCAAAATTGAGAAAAATAGAAGAAATAAATAAATGACGGAAGATAAAGTGGAGTAGAAAACTCCCTTAATTCCGCAAATCGACCAAACATAGCAGGAGAGAGGTCGAACCGGGCAAAGCGAGTGCAGGTCGGTCGATCGACCACATCACTCGATCGATCGACCGAGGTGAAAGGAACAAGAGCTCCTGGAACTGCGCAGATCGATCGATCGACAACTCGAGCGATCGATCGATGAAAAATCTGTTGTTACTTCTTATTTCTTCGTATTTGCTCAATTACTTGAGCTAAAGAGGTCTAAAAACCTGCAAATGCACAATAATACGTGCCCAAAATTGCGCAAAACCTAAAATAAAGTCTAAAACGCATAGAATCCTAAGCAAGCAAAATAAAATGCGAAGTTTCGCGCACACAAAAGCAATAAAAAGTGTTTAACAAAAGCAAATAAAAAGTTTGGAAAACATGTGATCAACTAGTAGTTGATCAAGAACGGCCACGGAATAGCCCACTTCGTCGGCTTCTGGCTACAAGAGGTAGCCTCAACGGTGCTTATCTTCTCAGCTGCACCCTTCTTAGCTTCCACGTCCGTATGGCTCAACGGATCAACACTTTCATCATCTCCCCAGTCAATGACCTCTTCTTGCTCATCAAAGTCCAAGTCGGACTCCCTTGCCTTGACCGGCTCGTCATCAACTTCCTCATCAGTGGCATAGCTAAGGCAACCAAGACCTCCTCGTGAAACGATTGGCTTCTTTTGCGGGTGGAGTGACTTGCAGCTCTTCCTTCCCAAACCAGCTCTCCCGCAATATCGAGAAATAGACAAATCTTCCTCCAATTTGCTCCCAATCTGGGGCGGAGGGGTTACAACAGGAATAGAGATAGGTAAATCAGGAAGCACAAAGTACGATTTCTTGTCAGAAACCGTATTACAAGTCACAGGCCACATGGGGTCCTTTTTCTTAGATGGCTGGGCAAAAACAATAGAATGCTTGCCCACTTTAAAAGTCAAGGTTCCTAGACCGACATCTATGATCGCACCAAAGAAGTGTGCGAAATGGCCTACCCAAAATAATGGGAATGTGGGCATCCTCAGGCATGTCAAGTACAACGAAGTCGACGGGGAAGAAAAACTTCCCTATTTGGGCGGGGATGTCCTCTAAGACTCCTTTTGGCTGGACCGCAGATCGGTCAGCCATCTGTACTGTCATATCTGTCACTGCGAACCTAGTCAATTTGAGCTTCCTAGCTAGACTCAAAGGCATGACGCTTATACTAGCTCCTAAGTCACATAATGCCTTCTCAATAGAGAAGGTACCTATATTGCCAAGAACAGAAAAGCTACCCGGGTCCTCTAGCTTATGGGGTGCAGTATGAGATAAATAAGAGCATGACTCTTTGGTTAATGCGACAGTATGCACATTTTCATGTGACTTTTTCTTAGACAAGAGTTGTTTCATGAATTTAGTGTAGGCAGGCACTTGATTGACCAACTCAAGGAAAGGAACTTGTACATTCAAACTACGAATAACCTTTTCAAATTTATTGAAAGATACCTGTTCCTTTGTCGGCACTAGTCTCTCTGGATATGGGGCTGAGAGAAGTACCTTAGCCCTCTCTTCTAAGTCTCGCATGCCGACATCCGTGGACTTAGGCTGAAAGTCCACCACCTTCTCCCTATTGAAGCTTGAACCCTCCTCAGACCGTCTCAAATGTGAGCCATTGACCGACATTGGGTCGAACTTCGGAATCGGGACGGACCCATCAGCGCTCGGGTCTTGCCCCAATACTTTCGGAGTTTTCGAACCCCGGAACAAATGGTCTATTAAATTATCGGGCATTGAAGGACGAAATTTCTCAATATCAGCAGGGGTCTCAGTCGATCGACCACCTTGCTCGGTCAATCGACCGAGATGTACGATTCGAAGCTCTCGTAACCGCATATCGGTCGATCGGCCGGATATATATCGATCGATCGATATACCTGGTTGACGCCTTGTTCTTGTTATTTTTCGTTAAAGCTTTCTTTTGACTCGGTTCCGCCTCATTCTTTTCAGGGGCATCCTCGACCATAGCGGGCCCCTCCAAGGTAGACCCACTCCTCAAAGTAATGGCATTCGGGGTCTCTTTGGTCGGTTTGAGTCGGTAAGTGTCCGGGAGCTCGAGTGGTACTCTTACTAGCCAATTGAGCAATTTGGCTCTCTAGTAGCTTCATCCCGGCCTCACTAGCTTGGGACTCCTTCAAAGAACAAGTTCTTAAACTCAAAGCAAAATCGAGAACCATGGGATTGTTGTTGTTGCTACGGCACATAGGGAGGTTTTTGGTATTGTTGTTGCTTATGATGAGGGGCACATAAGCTTCTTCTTCTTGTTGTTGTGGAGGTTGAGTCGGATTCGAGGACATTCGGCTACTCCACCTCAAGTTGGGGTGGACATTCGGCTCATAGTACGTGTTTGTCGGCCTATAGTGTTGAAAGGCAAAGACAAGACTCAAAGGGGACAAAACAAATTTCGAGACATGCCCCTCGGCTCCACATCTTCTACGACGAAAGGACCGTCTCGAAACAAAGCGTTAACATGGTACATCCCACCTTTAGAAGCTCTTCCCAATTCATATTTGTTAAACCTTGCAGTGAGAGCTTCTAGTGCAGCAACAGAGGAAGATTCAGCAGCTCTCCTCTGGTTTCCTCTCGAATTCTCATATTCAGCCTTATGAGTGGCCAAATCATCGATGATCTTCCATCCTTTAATCTCTCCCATGTTCTCAAAAATCGGCCATTGGTGACATCCAAAATAGCCCTCTCGATCGTCATACAACCCATTGTAGAACTGGTTGCAAAGACTCCATTTTTCGAACCCATGGTGCGGTATGGTTCGCACCAGTTTCTTGAAACGGACCCATGCTTCATGGAAGTTCTCATCAGGCCCTTGTTTAAAGCTCGTGATCTGAGCTCTAATGGCATTCGTCTTCGAGGCAGAGAAGTACTTTTTGTAGAATGCCAGGGCTAAGGAATTCCAGTCGGTGATCCCATGGGCGGCTCGGTCCAGATCTCTATACCACTTTCTTGCAGCGTCACGAAGAGAGAAAATGAACATGGTCTCCTTGATCTGATCTTGGGTCACACCGGCCGGCGAGGGTATAGAGCAGCAATAATCAATAAAAATCTCCATGTGCTTGGCTGCATCTTCATTTGCAGCTCCCCCGAACTGGTTTCTCTCAACCAGGTTAATATAGGAAGGCTTTGGCTCGAATTTTCTCGCCTCCCCAGGTAGTTCGAATCCTTTGTAGAGATTCGCAGCTGTAGGCTCTGAGTGAATAGCAATGGTTGCTTCTTCAGCCATGACTGGGATTTCTGGAGAAGTAACTGTCTCAATTTGAAGAAGTAGAGGCGGGAGATGTAGGTGGATCTCCTTCGAACAGAGCGTTCTTGTAGTAGCTTGATGAGTACTCGGCTCTTCCTCTCGTCGGTAATACCCTTTGTGATCGTCTCAACTCGCGCAAGGATTTCTCGATCTCGGGATTTAATGGTACTAGTTCACCACCCTGTGACCTGCGCATAAGAAGAAACTACAAAAAGAATATAAGAAAAGTTTAAGGAACGGAAGTCCCTTAAACTAAATAAAGACTAAATAAAAACAACTAAAAATTAGAACAATTGCCTCCCAAAACAACGGCGCCAAAATTTGATACCCGTCGTGAGGTGTCAAAAATAATATTTATAAACTCCAACTACAACTATAGCTAGCGGCAGTCGGGTCGAACCACAGAGAGGCAGACGTAATTTCTAGTTGTTTAAATTCGGTCTAAGGTAACAATAAGGTGGGGGTTTGATAGGATTTGGTCTACAACTATTGAGCAATAAAATAAAGTGAACTAAGCAAATGGATGAAATCAAGTATAAAAAGAGGTACTAGGATGGTCGGTTCGTTATTGTTTCGGCGGCAGCATACTATACAGGTCCAAATCGAACACATGTGAGGCGGGAAACAAGAGGTCCTCTCGGTCCACTCTTAACAGATAGCATCTTTCGATCTCGCTATAGGTCCCTAATATCACTAATATTGACTCTCGTCCAGAAAAGTGACTAATAATCTAATCTTTACCTATCTTTCGATCTCAGCGCAGTTTAGTCATTTCAATTGGTGATCTAACAACTTTCCCTATCTTTCGATCTAATGGGTCAGTCATAAATTAAGCATCTAACTGGTCGCATGCATTCGATTCGTTAAATACAACATTAAAATCAATTAAAACGAAAGGTAACCTCACGTGGTCAGTCGATCGACCAGGTATGGTAGTCGATCGACTGACACGCGATTTCAGTCCAAATTAATACTACGCCGCCTACGCTATAATTCCCCTACATCCTAGCACAATTGATTTAGCTACTCATGGCTATGGTTAAAATAACAATAATATTGATGATAAAGACTACTGAATTCATGCTAAAAATAGTAGAACAAACAATTAACATAAACGATAATTGGCTTAGATTCTAACTAACAATTCGATATCTAACAATGCAATAATAATGAACTGAAAGTAGAACAGAAGGAATACCTAAAATTGCAGAAGAATAGTAACAGAATGATTAGAAGTATGAATGAAAATCCGATGCAACCAATATTCCAAACCCTAACTATGATATTTTAAAGCTGAATGTGAAACTTAGATAAAAACTCGATGCCTTTATCTGATGTTCTAGGTTACGTTATATAGCAAACATACGTAACAACTTATTATCAAAACCTAAACATAATGGGCTTGCTTTCCTCGATCTTTTAATTCTCGTCTGAGTAGCGAGGTGGTCGATCGACTGAGATGACCGGTCGATCGACTGCTATGCTGTGTACAATAGTTTCTGGAACCCGCATGTTGGTCGATCGACTGAAGGTAGTGGTCGATCGACTGCTTTAGCTGCTACTTGACTTCTATAATCTCGTGGATTTGTCTTTTGGGCTTTGAAATGCGCACCAATCTCATTCCTCGAGTCAATACTTCACATCAATTGCAATGCAGGATAGTCGGGGACGGATTTAGCTCAATTTCCGTTGAATTCTTCACATTTCTGCAATAAAGTACAAAAACATGAAAGTAGACGGAAATGGGGGAAATGGCAGCTTAAACTACACAAATGAGTTCTGAAATGCGTGTAAAATGAGGTGCAAAACATCATATAAAAGACACGCATCAGGTAGTGTCGTGTTGCACCGTATAATTCAAACAAGTCTTACCGTGACAAAAGAGAAGTTGAGCACCACAATCGATTTACCGTATGGGATGTGGGTGTCTCGGTTGTTGGAGATTAAGCGTGTGGTGGGACAAGATAGTTACAGTGTTAGTGCGCGGGACTGTATGTGTGATAAGTTGATCAAGCTAATGGGTCTTGTTATTGATGGACCCGAGTTGCTTCTTGCTAAAGATGTTGAGAAAACCCCGGTAGATTCGGGTTTGGGAGCTATAAAGTCAAAATTGGAGGGGTTTATGAGTGGTTTAATGGAGAAATTCGAGGAGCATTCGACTAATTTGGCTACGGTGTTGTCACGGGTTGGACCATCTCGGTCTTTTGACTCGGGCTTGGATGCTACTCGGGTGTACTCTTGGATGGAGGAAGTGGACAAAAGGTTAGCGGGTTTTGAGAGGGAGTTGAAGGCAATTCGTGGGGAAGTGTTCCCACACGGTGATCGTCTCACTTTCCTTCCGAGTCAGGGTGGAGCTTTGGTTATGCACGGGAAAGCAATGGCGGGTGATCAAGCGCTCACGTTGGAGGCCACAAAAGCTCTTTCCTTGAAAGTGCTTAACTTTGAGAGGAGCATTGGTACACTTTCTCAGCTGGTTCGAAGCTCGTTTGACCGTCTTGATGCCTTAGAGCATCGTACTAGGCCCGACTACGTAAACCCGTATAAGACCCGTAACATTTGATTTCCTCTCGTCTTACCACATCTAGCCCTTATCTTACTTAGCTTTCTTTTTCTTTTGTGTTGGTGTGTTTGAACATTATCATTCGGCCCATTTTGGCAATGCACTTGTGGTTATGGCCCAAGTGTTTCATTAGACATGTGTTAATTCGGCCCACTTTGGCTTTAACATGTTTAATTCCTAGTTTGTATGATACTTATCTTTTGGATGCTTATAGTCTTGTGAGTTATTACTATTTCCTATGACGTTTTATCTCTTGTCTCGTCTTATATTTTTCTAGTCATTTTTGATTTGTCTTAGCTTTTCGATGATGTCAAGAGGGGGAAAGAACGTTTATAGTAAGCATCTACCTAAGCTTGCTCCTTATCAAGACCAATTGTCTCTTAAAGTCCTTAAAGTTTCGGTTTTTGAAGAATCGTTTGGATCTTGCGTTAATCTTTATTATCAAGATAACGGTATTATATTGAGGGGGAACTACTCAATTAGTCACAAATTTTAGGAGGCTTACCATCATCAAAAAGGGGGAATTTGTTGAACCATATAGCTTATATGTTTATGTTTTGATGATGTCAAGGTGCTTTACAATTTATATACTTGTTGCGTATAATCGTTTGTTAAGTATTTTAGAATTAACCTATTACAAGCAACAAGGGAGATTATGACAATTGCATGAAACGTTCAAGCCTTCAATCAAGATCAAACGGTTCAAGATTCATTCAAGAATTATGTGAAGACGAAGTCCGTCTAAAGATTAATCAAGCTTGGATGATGACGTAACCTGTACTCGAAGATCTCCTTGAAGATTAGAATAGTATAGGTGATTATCTCGTAATGGTAATCAAGAATGAGTTTCTTGAATTGGTAAAGTTATAGCTTTGCAGCTATAACATTACTAGTAAAAGAGCTCAATGTTATAGCTCTCCTACTATAACATTGAAATGCTGAGTTTTTATACACGACTTATAAATGTTTTGAAAGTTGTTTTATAACTGTTTAAGGTTCATTTTAAATGTTTTAATGAAATTATTTATATTTCAAAGCCCGGTTTAGTAAGGAGCCCGGTTTTGTTGTAAACGTTAATTAGTGGTCATGATGGATCAACCTATGAGTTGGACCTTGCTACTAATTAGGGTTTCAACATAGCCTCTTTTTGAACCTAAATTCTAATCATATATTAAGGTTAGGGTTTGTACGTTTCACGAGGCTTATGGGCCGTGATATCTCGTGTTGCCTAGGGTATATTAGGTAAAGATTTTATTCTATAATAATATCTTTACATATCTTACTTAATATATTTGTTTATGGTAAAAGATATTCTTGTTTTAAGAAATCTTATCATAATCTTAGAATTTATAGTAAAGATAATATTTGGAAAGATTATATTCTATCTCTTAATATTCTTTATTATCTTTTAAGGCTTTTAGGAAAGAGATAATAATAAGATATAATTTGTTTTTATATCTTAATATTTCGGCTATTAGGGTTTGACAAAACCGTGTAGCCTACTTCCTCTTCTCTTATAAATACTTTGCTATTTACAACGTCTAAGATAGAGACCTTAAGCATAAAATTTGATTTCATCTTTGCAAAGCAAAACCGTGTGTTTTAAAAGGAAAACCGTTTTGTTATTTTGAAAGGTCGTGTGTTTATAAAGCTCGCATACTCGTTCTTCATTTATCGTTATAAGATAATAGTGCTTAGTTGATTTCTTAACTTGTTCATTAACGTGAACCTTTGTTAGAATCATTAGTGCTTTCTTATTAGCGTAAGTTAGTCACTCGAGTATTTAACGGTACTTATTGAGTTATAGCTAGAGTTAGTTGTACGAGTTGGGTTAGTAAATTTGTAATCCGTAGAAAGGTACTAAATTTATTAATCGAGAATAGTGGACGTAGGTTTCGACTTGTGAGACTGAACCACTTCAAAAACCGTGTGTCTCTTCGTTCTTTCGTTTGTTTCGCTTATTACGTTTACATTCTTTAGTTGATTAGTTAAAGTTTAATCAATAAACTTTAAATAATCAATTACATTAGCATAATCGAAAAAGCCTTTAAAAAGTTTTAAATCCTCAATTCACCCCCCCTCCCCCTCTTGAGTATTTTGGATCAATAGACTCTTCATGCAGTTCCGGCTTCACAGCCAGAACTCAACCCAGGAACAGACGCAGCAATTGCTGTGCCTCTTCCAAAGGACGCAGCTCTGCTGCGCCTGTTCCCGGTTGATTTCTGTCTCTGATCTCCCTTTTCTGCCTTGACCTAGTTTATTAGTTTACGTATTTAATTTACTATTATTCGTATTATCATGCATAATCTGTTCGTTTACTCATTTATTTTTTCTTTTCCCAAATTATCCGTTTTAAATGTATTTTCGACATAAATCAATAAATCCGATGTAATTATTGTAATTTTTCTTTATTGTATTATTATTGTATTTCTTTTATCGTATTGCTTGTATGCTCTCACATGTAATTAACCTAAAATTCTACCTCGACATTAATGCATGTTAAATTACGTGTCTACCGACTTAGTTAATTCTCATATGCCAGGATTAATTTATTGGATGTTGCATTGCATGCATATAAATCGACAACATATCAAGTATAGACGATTTTCCCTAATCATTAGTAGAGGCCGCTATCGAGGCGGGCGGGATTAGGTGTTCGATCAAAAGAGCTTCCTAATAGGTACCCTCACCCCTTACTCCAGATCTCTGTGAACATCCGTGTTCATTGGCATCCACGAGAGTCATTCTAGACATAGAATGCTAAGGGTGACGAGTGCTTAGTGTTCATGTCATTACTTTGTGTCTTGACATGACGCGAAGTATTCGAACGGTTTCCAATTTCCCACAATAAATTGGTGGCGACTCCACAAATGCAAAACAAACAAAGAGGAAAAGCTTGCTTCGCTTTTCGCTCCCGTGGGCCCGCGTCCACAGTTTGGCGACTCCGCTGGGGATAATACACTTACGTGTAGCCAAAAGGGTGAAACTTAAACAAGGTTAGGGAATAGTTTGTACAAGACAATTGTCGGTTTTCATAACTCGGTCTTCCTAGATCGTTTCATTCGGCCTTCCTAGGCCCAACCCAACCCATTCGACCAATCGTCCCGTCTAAACGGTCCTAATTCTTATTTGGGCCTAAGGATGGATAGCGTTTGACGTCATCCATACCCTGGTACTTTTGTTTGTATCAAGGACATTCACTACTTGAGGAAATGGACTAGGAATCGACCTTACTCTTGTTTGGTACGAGCCTCTCCACAAACCCCGGGTTTGATTGTTCGGTATGGCAACCCACCCTTTAAAACCAAAACCCTTCTAAATGCACTCAGCATCCCGTTATAATGCTTGTATAATGTTTGTACCATATGTGATCACCATTTCTAAACAAAACCATGACGATTTTTGTAAAATCAAAATCCCTTTTAAAAATGTAAAATTTTTTGAAGCATAGGCCTAATATTAGCGCAAAACCAGTCGAAACTCTGTCCAATTGGCGAGTCAGACCTCACTTCGAATACACTCCTACAACTACACTACAGTTGACTAGAACCAACATTTTTCAAACCTTGTCATTTCCTCAAAAACTCACTTGACACAAGCGGCACACTCCCACTTCACGAGTCCAAACACTTCTTTTTTCGAGTAAGTGTGCTAGAATGGTCGATCGTGTTTTGATTCGTCGTCGATCGCTTATCCAGTTTCCAAGATGCCCGAAACAAGCAACGTGAACCACAACCAACTCCAGAATGGTAATGATCAAATCCTAGCCGCGCTAGCTCGTCTCCAAGTCACTTAAGATCAAGTATATGATCGCCTCGACACAATCGAAGGCCGAATATATGCCGTGGAAACGAGGATGCCTCCTCGAGAAAGTGAAGTGTCTGATGAATTTGTGAATAACTTCGGGGACAAAAACCCTCCCATAGGTATGACTACAGCTGAGAAACGACTCCAATACTTGGAGGAACAATTGATGTATCTCAAAGGGGATGCCATTTATAGGGAAAATAATCGCAGATATGAAGCCGTGAGTTCCAAGTTGCCAACCAACTTCAACATGACGGATATCCCTAAATTCAAGGGGCATGAAAACCCTTTGAACCATATTCGTTCTTTCAAGGATTACATGTCTATCAAAGGCATTAAACCCGAGATGTTATTAAGGATATTTCCTTCATCTCTTGACACCATCCCAAAACAATGGTTCTATTCTCTAGAGCACAAGAAAATTGCTACCTAGGACGATGTCGCAATTGAGTTCGCCAAGCAATATGCGGATAATGCTGAAATCCAAGTCAACATGCACACTTTAGAGGTTCTTACCCAAAATGACAATGAAGGTTTCACCAAATTCCTAAGTAGGTGGAGGAAGAGTAGTACCCAACTTGTTGAACGTCCAGATGAAGCTACCCTCATGAAGAAATTCGTGGACAACCTAAAGCCCATCTATGCAAGTCATTTGAGGTACCAAAACATTAAGACCTTTAAAGACTTAACCGTACTAGGAACAAGGATCGAAGATGAAATCTGTAAAGGGCTCTTATCCAAAATGGTAGGTCATGGATATCAAGGCTCAACAAGTCGTTCTGACGGCTCTACTAGCAAAACTGATGAAGTTAACCTTCTCGAGCCATCTAAGAAGAGTACCCCACCAAGGAAATTCACAAATATTGGGGACACATATTCCAATGCTCTAAAAAGGTTGATGAAACTGGGTAAACTTAAACCCATAGGCCCTACACCCGAACCAGAAAAGAAATTCAAGTTCTGGAATGAGAATTCATACTGCGAATACCATAGAGGTAAGGGACATGATACAGAGAAATGCTACAAACTGAAAAATGTACTTCAAGACATGATTGAAGATGGTCGCCTACCAATACCGCATGGAGGTAAGCCAAACAACATTCAGAATCCTCTAGGAGTTCTGATGATTACAAGTGATGAATCTACCTTAGATTGCTCACATCTTATCTCCCCAAAAGAAGAGGTGATCAATGGGATATGGATGGATAACGAGGGAAATGTCTACCTCCAGGATCTTCCCTTAATCAAGAGCGCCGAAAGCATCATAGATGAGATCATTGCCACACTGGGCACAGAAACCAACACCAATCAGCAGAAAGGATGGAGAAAGTCGATCAAATGGACAAACAATCAAGGAAGACTCTTCAAGCTCACCACTGGAGAAGGAGAGATGTTCAACGGAGAACCAGAAGACGGTGAATTCGAGTCAGAGTCAGAGTCAGAGTCAGAGTCGGAGTCAGAGTCGGAGTCTAGAGAAGTTCCTAGAGAGTCTTCTCCTGTTGTCATTCCCACTCCCCTTGTTTCTCCTAGCTTAGCATCATGTAGTAACAGTAGTTCGGGAAATGTCCCAACGGCTGTCCTTTTACCGCCACTGACTACAGATCAGATGGCTTCTTTGTTTCAACTTTTCTTAAACTTTAATATGAATAAATCAGGTTCTGCTTACTCTCTGTGTTACTCTGAATGCAATTCTGTTTACGATGATACTGAGGATGACCCAGACCCAGACTCGATCGAGATACCTCCTTACATAGCCAAAGAAATACTATAAGAGGGGGAAGGGGGACCAGTAATAGAAAACACTGAACCCATCAATGTAGGAACCGAACTAGAACCCCAAGAACTTAGGATAGGGACGACCTTGAGCCCTACCAAAAGGGCTAGTTTCATAGACCTCCTACACGAGTTCAAAGATGTTTTTGCTTGGTCCTACAAAGACATGCCAAGGATCGACAGGGACATCACAGAGCATAGATCCCAATCAAATCGGGTTTCAAACCCGTGAAACAGAAGCTTCATCGAATGAGGACAGAATGGGCTCTCAAGATCAAAGAAGAAGTCGATATACAGTTCAAAACCGGGTTCATCAAAGTTTCCGAGTACTCAGACTGGGTAGCTAACATAGTACCCATACCCAAAAAGGATGGGAGAATCCGTGTTTGTGTTGATTTTAGAGACTTAAACAAAGCCAGTCCTAAGGATGACTTTCCTCTACCACATATCGCCATATTGGTGGACAATACAGCAGATCACGCGTTACTATCCTTCATGGATGGATATGCAGGATATAACCAGATCAAGATGGCCATAGAAGATATGCATAATACTGCCTTCGTCACTCATTGGGGAACTTATTCCTACACGGTTATGCCGTTTGGGTTAATTAATGCCGGAGCTACATACCAACGGACCGCAACTACGCTCTTACATGACATGATGCATAAAGAAGTTGAGGTATATGTAGATGACATGATTGTCAAGTCCAGGGAAATAGAGGGGCACATTGCGAACCTTCGCAAATTCTTCTCAAGGCTACGGAAGTACAACATGAGGCTCAATCCTCAGAAATGTGCATTCGGAGTAACATCTGGTAAACTCATGGGATACGTTGTTAGCCAACGAGGAATAGTAATAGACACTTCTAAGATCAAATCCCTAATCGAAATGCCGCAACCTCAAATGGAGAAAGAATTTAGAGGATTCCTAGGCAAGGTGAAATACATAAGTCGATTCATATCGAAACTCACCAGTATCTGTGAAGCTATCTTCAAGAAGTTAAAGAAAACAGATCACACCGTGTGGGATGATGACTGTCAGAAGGCTTTCGACCAAATCAAGGAAATACTAGCCAAACCGCCAGTGCTCATGCCACCCCAACGAGATCAATGTCTTGGTTTATATCTCACGATAACTGAAACGGCCATGGGCGCCATGCTAGCTCAAACCGTAGGAAAAGAAGAAAGAGCTATCTACTACCTTAGTAAGAAGTTCTTGGAGTACGAGTGCAAATACACATCACTCGAGAAGACATGCCTCGCTCTTGTATGGGCAACGAAGAAGCTACGCCATTACATGCTTAGCTACTCCGTCAAAATATACTCCAAAATGGATCCTGTCAAATACCTCTACGAGAAACCCGTTCTCAATGGACGCGTAGCAAGATGGACTTTGATGCTCTCAGAGTTCGATCTCAAGTATTTACCTCTGAAAGTTATAAAGGGGCGCGCCGTTGCCGAATTCTTCGTAGAAAATCCCATTAATGATATACAAACGATAGACACCTGGTCGTTTCCGGATGAGGATATACTCCAAACCGATGTAGACTCCTGGGACCTTTATTTTGATGGAGCATCGAACTTGAGAGGATTTGGAATAGGAGTGTTGCTCATTTCTCCTGAAGGCGAGCATACACCAATCTCTGTCAAACTCGACTTTGAGGTGACAAATAACGCTGCAGAATATGAGGCTTGTCTCATTGGATTACAAGCAGCAGTAGGTTTAGGCATCAAGAATCTTCAAGTGTATGAGGATTCATCTTTGATCATCAACCAAATTACAGGATCTTGGAAAATCCGAAGTGAAAGCTTAGCACCTTATCAAGCCAGAATAGCCCAAATTGCCCAATTCTTTGATCAAGTAACCTACCTACACCTACCTCGAGAGGAGAATCAATTTGCAGATGCTCTTGCAAAACTTGCATCTTTGATTAATATGCCGGATAGCATGGTAGAAATGCCTTTATGAATCGAACGACGGTCAGAGCCAGCTTATGTGCACCAAATCACCGATGAAGAGGAAATCACAGGGGAACCTTGGTTCCAAGCAATCCTAAACTTCAAACTCAACAACACCTATCCATCGGATATGGACAAAAGGGGACAACGCTCTATACGCTTACTAGCTTCCCAATACATTCTCATGCAAGGAGAGTTATACAAAAGAACACCTCTTGGTGTAATCCTACGCTGTCTTGATCATTCACATGCATGGAAAGTGATGGAAGAAGTCCATGATGGAGAATGTGGCCCTCACATGAGTGGACCCATGATGGCAAAGAAAATCACACGTTTGGGGTATTATTGGACTACAATGGAATCCGATTGCATCAAATATGTAAGACATTGCCACAATTGCCAAATCTTCAGGAATGTGCAACATGTCCCTCCTTCATTACTCTACGCCATGACATCTCCCTGGCCATTTTCTGCTTGGGGAATTGACATCATCGGCAAGATCACTCCAGCCGGAACAAGAGGTCACTGTTTCATCCTAGTAGCAATCGATTATTTCACCAAGTGGGTAGAAGCGGCTTCCTACACCAGTCTTACAGCCAAGAACGTGGCAAAGTTCATACAAACCAACATCATTTGTCGATACGGTTGCCCACATGAGATCATCAGTGACAATGGATCACATTTCCAAGCTGAGACTGAGCAATTGCTAGCCAAGTATAAAATCAAGCATCACCACTCCTCGTCATATAGACCACAAACTAATGGCGCGGTAGAGGCAGCAAACAAAAACGTTGTCACAATTCTCAAGAAAATAATTGACAACTATCGAGATTGGCCAAGCAAGATACCTTTTGTTTTATGGGGATACCGTACATCTATTAGGAAGCCCACTGGGGCCACCCCTTTCTATTTGACCTACGGCATGGAAGCCGTATAACCAGTCGAACTAGAAATACCATCCTTGCATATTTTACTCGAAAGTCAAATCCCAGAAGCGGATTGGAAGAGAGATAGATATGAAGAACTCATCCTCCTGGATGAAAGAAGATTGCGTGCATTACATAATGTGCAAACATATCAGGCACGTATCAAACGAGCCTTCAACAAAAGGGTTAAGCCAAGGAACATCAAAGAAGGAGACTTGGTCCTCAAATCAATTAGAGCTCTTTTACCTGTCGATCCACGAGGAAAAGTCAAACCCAATTGGGTCGGGCCATTTCTAGTCAAGTCCATACTTCCAGGGGGTGCGGTTAGGATCACAGACTTAGATGGGAATGAATTTGCCAACCCAACAAACCTCGACCAACTGAAACGTTACTATGCCTAGAATAGGAGCAAAAACGCGCCTCGCGTAACCTCACGTGTCGCCCTTGTGGCACGAAATAAACAGCCCTTGGCCAAGCTAAAATAAGCTAATGTCATCTTGCTCTTGCATTTTGACAATTTGTCATCCTCATATCATCAAATAAACTGAAATGCATTTTAGGAGTAAGTGAAAGCTCATGCTTATTTTCTAAGTTCATTACAAGCTCTTGCTTAGAACAATTATTCTTTTACATTTACTTGAACTACGCGCAAGGGTTTGATTTCATTTTTTTAATGAATACTGATCGGTCCGTTTCATGTTCACAATTGAATATATGTTGTCGTTGGGTCACGTCCGAATCAAAACACAATTTATAGCTTCACAAACAACTCTACAATCAGTAAAGAGGCAAGTAAAGGTCGGATCCCAAGGGACGGGAATT
Organism: Silene latifolia; assembly: GCF_048544455.1. Classification (NCBI taxonomy): domain Eukaryota; kingdom Viridiplantae; phylum Streptophyta; class Magnoliopsida; order Caryophyllales; family Caryophyllaceae; genus Silene; species Silene latifolia. The sequence goes on from NC_133534.1 coordinate 84,810,571, forward strand.
GAGATGAGATTTCTATTGAAACTAGTGGTGTCTTAGGGGTGTCACAATTTGGGTTGATGTAGAAGGTCACTAACTAAATAGCAATGAAAATAAATAAGCAAGATGAATTAAAAGGGTTGTAAACAATTGATAAAAAGCACTAGGGTGTCATGGGGTCATAGGGGAATCATGGGAATTGATCATACAAACATGTTCTCAAATTATAAGCAAGCAATTATTGTTGTGATGGATTGAGTTGGGTTATATCTTACAATCCTAGGAAAGTTTGGGTCCCGGAGCCGAATCGATTAGATTGTACAACACCTACAAGTCGACTTAATCTTCCCTACTCAACAACATGCATGGTCTAATGAGATTCGAGTTGGTTTATGTCTTACAAATCTCATTGAAAAGATAAGTGATGGGTAAAAAATGCAAGGATTCATAGGCTCACATTTCATCAAACATAACATGTGCATGAGTTGAGATCAAAACAAGCAAGCAAATAAACCATGAAAGCATATTAATTTAAGCATGAATCATTCCCCATGTTGGTTTCCCCTAATTACCCATTAACCCTAGCTAGGTCACTACTCACTCATTATCATGTTGATCATGCTAGCAAGGTTGTCAATCATACCAACAAAAGGAAACATGATGAATAAATGAAAGTAATTAACAATAATTAAAAAGGGATTAAGAGAATTATACCTACTAATGATTCCAATAATAAAGCAAAGAATAAAAGAAGTACTTGATGCTTGATTGAGAGGTTGTCAATCTCCCAATAATAACCCAAATAATCTTCAATTACTTAAAATAAAGGATGAACAAAAGAGAGACTAAGGAAATAAAACTTGTATTAAAACTTGATTAATTGTTGATTACAATATTAAAGAGAGATTTGATTGATATTAACTACTCTAATAATTGATAAGAAGAACATCCTCTTCTAATTAGACTAATGGGGTATTTATAGTGGAAATTAGGTGGATGAATTAGGGTTAACTAAGGGCTAAACTAGTAATTACACTTTTTAGATTGAGCAGGGAGAAGCCGGTATTTTTCGAAGGAAAGGCTTCTTTCTTTGATGCATGAAGAGACGAATTCGTGCTGGGCTGGAATCCGGGCGTATTGGTGTCGGGACGGGCGGATTGTAGCAGGGGAAGACGGGCGTCTTCGAGGGAATCCGGGCAGATTCTGGTGGCTGCTTACCCGGGCGTCTTTGAAGGAAGACGCACGGATTGTGTTGTGGAGGACGGGCGGATTCATGGCAATCCGCTCGGATTGTAGCTCAGCATCGTTTCTTCTTCTTTTCTTCCCTTTTCTTCATAAAATCCTTGGGGATTTCCTTGGGGATGCAAGGATCCTTTCTTCAACATTGCTCATCTACTATAATATGTACAAAGGCCTTCTAATCTTGTCTCTCCTTGATGCTTGGTCATTGAATTCAATTAATTTAGTCTCGTTTTGCCATGACAATGCAAGATTTGCACTCCTTTCCTACCAAGGGATCAAAATCTCAAAGAATATGCAAAACAAAGAAATAAAGACAATAAATGGCCCAAATATGCACTAAAAAGCATGGGAACAAGGCTAATTCGGAAGCTAAATATGCGCTAATTATGGTCACATCAAATATCCCCAAACCGAACCTTTGCTCGTCCCGAGTAAAGAGGTGACAAAGACTAGGACCATTATTTAAACTAACCTAATAACATAGCCGATATGAGACAATTAGCGGGTCTCACTCCGCCCCTTCAACTCACAACAAGACAACCATGAGGTAGGATGCCTTCTTGCAAGGCAAGGTGGGTCTTGCCAAAATGGCGACACATCCAAACATTAAGCACACAAAATCAAATAATGGATGCATCTACAAACGGAATAGCCACTTCCTCATCAAGTGGCGGAGGCACTAAGAGAGAACAAATTTAAGAGCATATAATCCTTCACAAATACTAGTTCAAAAAATTACTAAGGCTAAGAGGATGGCACTAAATCACCTCTAAATGGTGTTAAACTAGACTACTTTCGTCCTCAATTTCCAAATGCTTTCGTCAAGAGCGATCGGATGGTGGTGGAATGATGATCCCTATGATGCTAGTAGCATATGACATGACAAGTCTCGAATTCTCTACAAAAGTAAAGGTCATGGATCGTCCCAAGCTCGACAAAGTGGCTTGACAAAAGGCTTTTTGGGAATGAAATGCTCAAATCTTTATAAACAAGGGTGGATATGACTCGTAATCAAAATTGTCCTCATTTAACTTTCACATTTCAAAAATTTAAGATGGGGTTTTTCCCTTCCGGGCTAGTGTCCTTTGCTTTCGCCAATCGCTTATTAGGCAACCGGTTAACCTCTAGACAATAGCTTTTCGGGGTGATAGTCACTCTGTCTCTGGGCGGTTGAATTCACAACCGTGTGGGGGCCTAGTTCAATGGATCCCTCTCCAAAGCACATCGAAGTGGTACGCCTCCATCAAAACAACTAAATTTCTCAACATTTCAACATTTCATAACATTTGAGGTTTCCTTAGCAATAAATTACTTCCACATAACAAAATTTTCGAAATGATCACTTCAAGCTTATTGATAGAAAAGTATTTTTGGGTTGCCTTACCATAAGGTCAATCAAGGTCACCTAGACAAGTTAACCAAGTTCACATCGCATCACGGGGTTGGATAGGTGACTCACATGCAAACCCTTGACTAGGCTTTGGGTCATGGGTCAAAAGACACTAGTATGACACAATCTAGGGTGTTTTACAACCATTCTAGTAAGCAAAGTCTTAAGTTGAAAAAGTATTTGTAATGGCTTAGTTGCTCTTGTCAAAGTTCTCAATTAGGAACTTTTCAAAATATTTTATCTAAATGCAACTACATGCCATGATGCAACTATTATATACATCCTAATGCAAGTGATTCTATCAACTAATATGACATATAAACTAAATGCAAGTCCTAAGTTCACATTGTTATACCGCATCAATCAAAATAAAGCCACACAATCATTAACATAAAGGGGAAAAAGGAGATTGGAAAGATCATACCATGCGGTCTTCATGATCCTCATGTCTCGGATGTGGCGTAGTCATTCAATGTGAACAATTATAGAACAAACACAATATATACAACAATATATACATGACTACACTATAAAAGAAATAAACATGTTTTTGGGTTTTTCAATTTTCACATTTTTATGGTTTTTCGAAATTTTTCAAATTTTTTTTGGATTTTTGAATAAAGGTTAAGTTAGAATTCCCCATCCCCACACTAATATGGGCATTGTCCTCAATGGCCAAAATGATGGGAAATTATGCAAACATGAAGCATGATTTCTACACTAAATGCAAGCTACACTAATCTATACTACATGATGCATGGTTTTTGTTTATGACGGAGAGGATAATTTAGATTACCTCCCGTTGTGTATGCATTAACTTCCCCAAACCTATCTAGACATTATTGGTAATGTCCTAAGGATGGGTGTAGTTTATGCACACACTATGCAATGCATGAAACTAATTTTGTCATTTTGGATTTTGAAAGGTGGGAACAATAAAATGAGAACACCTCAATGGAGCCGAGGTGTGAGTCCTCTATGGTGCTAGGACTACTCCAACAATGATCAAGATTAATAAATAGAACAAAGAGAGAAATAGACAAACCTCAAGAGGGTAGGAGCCTCTAAAGCTTGCTAATCTTCCATCATATCATCATTGTCATCACCTTCCTCACTAGAAGCGGTCTTATCACCACTCTCTCCTTCACTTTCTTCTTCACCTTGCTCATCATCCTCTTCTCCTTCTTTACTAGCTTCTTCATCAATGTTATCATCAACCTCTTCATTACCAACAACCTCATTATCACCCGAAACAACCCTAGATGCACTCGGAAATAGGACTTCCCTATCCGCCCAACTAGGCAAAGGACATGATGGGTCAAGTAGTCCTTGCCTAGCTAAATGTAAGAGGGGTGGATATTGGGCTAAGTAAGCATTTTTTCGATCCTCGAAAGCTTGCTTGTGCATCTCTTGCATGAGAAGAGTTTAAATAATCATTTTTTGCTTCAACACCTTCCGGCTTGAACTCTTGGTACTCGAAAGGGTAGGGTGGTGTGACAATGGAAGAGGAGGGCATTTCAATTTCACCCTTTTGTTGTTGGATAATATACTCGGCCTCTTTTGATAGGGGAATTAGATAGTTGGTCCGGTGGACACTCAATCGACAAATCTTTGAAGGCAAAGTGAAAGATCTAGCCTCACTAGTGAGCTATCTATACTTGGTGTCAAGAGGGTTATGGGTAACCCACTTGTATTTGTATATCATAGTATTAATATCAATGAGATGACCACCCTCTTTCGCCTCATACTTGTTATCTTTGTTGAAGTTTGGATCAAAGTATTTAGCTAGGATAGTGACTAGGCCTCCATTAACAATAACGGTGGTGCCTTTCTTCCTACACTCAATATTTAACCATCTATACACCAAGAGCCTTAGAGAGTTAAAAGGCTTGGTGAATTCCCTTCCAACGTTCAAAGCCGACTCAAGAAGAACAAAATCGAGTTTGGTGAAATGGTTGGTGTCTTTTCTCGCAATGATGGTGTTACCTATGACCTTGTGCCACACTCTAATGCCCGGATGGTGGACTAATAGAGCACGACTAGCATGAAAGTCTTCAAATTTCCTTCCGGAAATCGCCTCCCAAAGAGGGTCGGGGTCATACTTGCCAACATTCTTAAAATAACTCGGTAAATCACTAAGACCCAAAGCTTTACCCATTTCCTCAAAGGAGATGCGCCTACTAACATTAGCTAGACGAAACTCGATGGTCTCCATGGTCTCGACCTTGTTAACTTTCAAAGAACTCAAAAATTCTAAGGTAAGGGAGGGGTATGTCAATTCTTTTGATTCAAACAATTTCTCCAACCCCATGGCTTTGAAAAAGGCTCTAGTTTGCTCAAGGACACCCAACTTTTCTAAGGTATCTTCACAAATAAACTTGGTGGAAAGAAATGATTTCCTAGCAAACTTGGCAAAAGTGTCCCTATGGGATTTGGAAATGAAAATTACCTCTGGATAGTTCGAAAGTTGAGCAATTTCCGGAGTAGAGGATGTTGTTGCTTCCATGGGAGGTTGTTGTTGTTGCACTTCCAAGTTTGGGTTTGCTACCACCATAGCTAATGCTTTCTTTGCTTGAAGAGTCTTTTGTCTTGATGAGAGTGCCTTTGCCTTTGGTGCCTTTGCCTTTGTTGCCTTTGTTGCTCCCTTAGTCCTTACCATTGATGAATAAACCAAGAAAAGAGTGAAAAATCTTCAATTTCTAGTGCACCCAAATCGTTTAAAGATGAAAGGCTTTGCCTTTATGAATTCAAAAATCGACTCAAAGGTTGAAGATTTTGTGCTTGGTTTTGATTTTTGTTGAAAGAGGAGTGATTGATTTGTTGTAAAAAGGATGTTTTGATTTGATTTTGGTTAATGTTGTTGAGGAATCTTGTTTTTGTGATGGAGAGGATGAGGGTTTTAGGGTTATGAGTAGTGTTATGAATGAAGGAATGAAGAAATGAATGTGGGAGGGGGTTTATAAAACCTGAAAAATTTGAACTGCAGGGGCAAGACGGGCGGATTCTGCTCGGGACACCCGGATTTGGCCTGTTCTGGGTTGGGAAAAACTCGCCTAAAGACGGGCGTCTTTCAGTGAAGACGCTCGGATTTGCAAACACGGGACGGGCGTCTTCTACAGAAGACGGGCGGATTCCTTCACAGGGATTTTTCTTGTTTTCAGCCAAGAAGACGGGCGTCTTCTTTTCAGGACGGGCGGATTTCTGAAGACGGGCGGATTCGAATGCAGGACGCCCGGATTCGTTTACAGTCAAAAATATTTCAAAAGTTTAGCTCAGAGGGACGTGCGTCTTCTACCCAATATGCCCGGATTTCCTGAAGACGGGCGGATTCTCCTGAATCCGCTCGGATTCGACCCCTTTGTACCCGGATTCAGTTCCATCCATGTACTTTGCCAATCCCTTGCCATTTTTCCATTCTTCTTCATATCTCGTGTTCTTCATTGTGGGGGCACTACTAAGGCATGGATAGCCTAGGCAATTGCCATCCCCTCACTAAGCTAAAGCACTACACACTAATTGAAATTATTAGTCCCTCCCTCACTTCTCTCAAACATGATAATTATCTTGATCAAAGTATAAAAATCCAAAAATAACTAAAATGCAATATAAGAATTGAAATGCAAGTTAGGGAGTTAGAAATATTTACAAATGGTGGTTTAGGGAGGACTCCACCAAACTCTCATTCTTGATGAGATGTCAAGGGGGCATGTTCAAGGTGTTGTTGATGTTGCTCAACACCTTGAAAAAGTAATCAAAAGCTTGTTCATTATCATGATAGAGGTCTTCAATAGACCTTGGCCCTTGTTGTCGGTCTTGATCGATGGCATTACCAATGTAGGGATTAAAAATCCCTTCAAATTCGTCGTCCCAATGACCACATACTTCATTAAGTTGATCATTGAAAATATCTTGATTTGATGGAGACAACTTTCCCTTTTCCTTTTCTTGGACAATAAGGTCATCTTCTTCATTGCTTGTCTTTGATGAGCTTTGCAAGCTCTCTTTGTCACAATTCACTTGCTCTTTGAATGGAGCATGTTCAATTTTCTTCTTCCATTGGAGTTCCGACTTCTTCCTTTCATCCTTTCGACTATAATGATCGATCATAAAACACGGTTCATGTAAACGGGGAGCTCTCATAGTCTTGTCAAGATTAAAAGTGATACTCTCATCTCCCACTTCTAGAGTGAGCTCACCATATTTCACATCAATCACCGCACCCGCGGTGTGTAAGAAGGGTCTTCCTAGAATGATTGGAATGTTGGAATCTTCCTCCATATCAACAATGACAAAGTCCACCGGGATGAAAAACTTCCCAATTCGTACGGGGACATCTTCCCATATCCCTAATGGTGTCTTCGTCGATCTATCGGCCATTTGGAGTGTGATATTGGCGTATTTAAGTTCTCCCATCCCCAACCTTTTACTCACCGAGTACGGCATAACACTCACACTAGCCCCTAGATCACATAAGGCTTTGTTGATCGTGGTGTTGCCAATGGTACACGGTATTGAGAAGCTTCCCGGATCCTTTAGTTTCGGAGGTGAACTCCCTTGAAGTATTGCACTACTCACCTTAGTGAAGGTGATAGTCTCAAGTTTCCGGATCGACTTCTTCTTTGTGAGGATGTCTTTCATGTATTTCGCATAGGCCGGCACGTGATTGATTAATTCCGTGAAAGGAATTGAGACTTCCAAATTCTTCACAATTTCCATAAACTTTCCAAGTTGGTCATCAAATTTGGGCTTGGCTTGACGACTTGGAAAAGGAAGTCTAATCACAATGGGCTCCTTCTCCTTGACCTTGTCTTCATTTTTCTTTGAAATTTCTTCTTTTGATGATTCTCCATCTTTGCAGTTTTGCACAATTTCTTCCTTATCACTTGCTTCGACAACTTCATCCTCAACTTGCTTCTTCGGTGCTTCATACCTTGTACCACTTCTCAAGTGAATGGCACTAACCGTTTCATGTCTTGGGGGATTACTTTGAGGTGGTAATTGCCCCTTTTGTCTTTGTGAGCTTGAAGATGCTAGTTGAGTCAATTGGGTTTCCAACATCTTGGTGTGAGCTAGAATGTTGTTGATGGTGGTTTCCTTTGCTTGACTATCTTTTTGCATTTGAGTGAAAAATTCTTGTTGATTCTTTTGCATTTGGAGGACCGCTTTTCGAACATCAAAACCTTGGTCATTTTGGTGATTGTATGGATTTTGGTTATGGTAACCTTGGTTTTGGTTGTAAAAGGGTCTTTGATTTTGGTTTCTCATGGGAGGTGGGGGATATGTTGTTTGAGGGTTTTGAACATTTTGGCTTTTGTATGAGAGATTTGCATGGAATTTGGTGTTTTCATTGTAATAATTGTAATAAGGGGTACCACTCTTGTATGCTTGGAAAGCATTCACTTGTTCATTTGTTCCCCTACATTCACTTTGGTCATGTCCCAAAGTTTCACAATTCTCACATATCCCACTTGGGATTGATGAGGATGCCGTCACGGCATTAACATGATGCTTTGGTGATTTTGAGGCTTCTTCAAGTCTAGCCATAGCTTGTTTAAACTTCAAATTGATTGTGTCATGTGAGCACTAAGTTGAGCACCTAATTGAGTAACGGAGTCCACTTCATGCCTTCCTCCTCTAGTAGCCTTGCGAGGTCTACTATATTGTGAGTTATGGACCGCCATTTCCTCAATCTTGTTCCATGTTTGATTGTCATCAACTTCGGTGAACATTCCATTTGATCCCATGTTGAGAATGTTCCTTGAATCTTCATATAGACCGTTCCAAAATTGTTGTACCAAGAACCACTCGCTAAGTCCATGGTGAGGACATGAGCGACAAATTCCCTTGAACCGCTCCCAAGCTTCATACAAAGATTCTTCATCCCTTTGCTTAAAACCCGTAATTTGAGCTCTTAGCATGTTAGTCTTTTCCGGTGGGTAGAACTTTTTGTAGAAAGCTAGAGCCAACTTCTTCCAAGAATATATTCCGAGAGTGGCCTTATCAAGGCCCTTCAACCATTGTTTCGCGGTGCCGATTATAGAAAAAGGAAATAAGACCCATCGAATTTGGTCTTGTGTCACACCGAATTGAGAAATCGCATCACAATAGTCAGAAAAGGTTTCCATATGAGAATGAGGGTCTTCACTAGGCATCCCCCCAAATTGGCTCCTTTCGACTAATTGGATAAAGGCGGATTTGGCAATAAAATTTCCGGTCAAATGTTGTGGTGTGGGAGTACCATTTGGTAGGTTCTCCTCGGTGGGTACGGAATGTGATGAAAATTTAGGCATTGTAGGTTGATTTTGTGGGGTATTTTGTGTTGGGTTCTCCTCACCTTCTCTTGCAAAAGGGTTGATGAACTCAATAGTTGGTTAAATATCCACAACCTCACTAATACCTCTCAAATTCCTCCTAGAAAATCTCCTATTGTTTGTCAAGGTTCTTTCAATTTCACGATCAAAAGGTAACAAATCACCTTGTGACCTTCTAGACATGCAAAATATCAAACAACTCGAAAACAATTAGAGCAAACCTTGAGGAGTTTTACTTTCCCAAGGCAAAGAAAGACACAACTAATAACAATATAAGAAAATCTAAATCAAGTTAACACCGTCCTCGGCAACGGCGCCATTTTTGATCGGTCCGTTTCGTGTTCACAATTGAATAGATGTTGTCGTTGGGTCACGTTCGAATCAAAACACAATTTATAGCTTCACAAACAACTCTACAATTAGTAAAGAGGCAAGTAAAGGTCGGATCCCAAGGGACGGGAATTGAGATGAGATTTCTATTGAAACTAGTGGTGTCTTAGGGGTGTCACAATTTGGGTTGATGTAGAAGGTCACTAACTAAATAGCAATGAAAATAAATAAGCAAGATGAATTAAAAGGGTTGTAAACAATTGATAAAAAGCACTAGGGTGTCATGGGGTCATAGGGGAATCATGGGAATTGATCATACAAACATGTTCTCAAATTATAAGCAAGCAATTATTGTTGTGATGGATTGAGTTGGGTTATATCTTACAATCCTAGGAAAGTTTGGGTCCCGGAGCCGAATCGATTAGATTGTACAACACCTACAAGTCGACTTAATCTTCCCTACTCAACAACATGCATGGTCTAATGAGATTCGAGTTGGTTTATGTCTTACAAATCTCATTGAAAAGATAAGTGATGGGTAAAACATGCAAGGATTCATAGGCTCACATTTCATCAAACATAACATGTGCATGAGTTGAGATCAAAACAAGCAAGCAAATAAACCATGAAAGCATATTAATTTAAGCATGAATCATTCCCCATGTTGGTTTCCCCTAATTACCCATTAACCCTAGCTAGGTCACTACTCACTCATTATCATGTTGATCATGCTAACAAGGTTGTCAATCATACCAACAAAAGGAAACATGATGAATAAATGAAAGTAATTAACAATAATTAAAAAGGGATTAAGAGAATTATACCTACTAATGATTCCAATAATAAAGCAAAGAATAAAAGAAGTACTTGATGCTTGATTGAGAGGTTGTCAATCTCCCAATAATAACCCAAATAATCTTCAAGTACTTAAAATAAAGGATGAACAAAAGAGAGACTAAGGAAATAAAACTTGTATTAAAACTTGATTAATTGTTGATTACAATATTAAAGAGAGATTTGATTGATATTAACTACTCTAATAATTGATAAGAAGAACAACCTCTTCTAATTAGACTAATGGGGTATTTATAGTGGAAATTAGGTGGATGAATTAGGGTTAACTAAGGGCTAAACTAGTAATTACACTTTTTAGATTGAGCAAGGAGAAGCCGGTATTTTTCGAAGGAAGGGCTTCTTTCTTTGATGCATGAAGAGACGAATTCGTGCTGGGCTGGAATCCGGGCGTATTGGTGTCGGGACGGGCGGATTGTAGCAGGGGAAGACGGGCGTCTTCGATGGAATCCGGGCAGATTCTGGTGGCTGCTTACCCGGGCGTCTTTGAAGGAAGACGCACGGATTGTGCTGTGGAGGACGGGCGGATTCATGGCAATCCGCTCGGATTGTAGCTCAGCATCGTTTCTTCTTCTTTTCTTCCCTTTTCTTCATAAAATCCTTGGGGATTTCCTTGGGGATGCAAGGATCCTTTCTTCAACATTGCTCATCTACTATAATATGTACAAAGGCCTTCTAATCTTGTCTCTCCTTGATGCTTGGTCATTGAATTCAATCAATTTAGTCTCGTTTTGCCATGAAAATGCAAGATTTGCACTCCTTTCCTACCAAGGGATCAAAATCTCAAAGAATATGCAAAACAAAGAAATAAAGACAATAAATGACCCAAATATACACTAAAAAGCATGGGAACAAGGCTAATTCGGAAGCTAAATATGCGCTAATTATGGTCACATCAAATATCCCCAAACCGAACCTTTGCTCGTCCCGAGTAAAGAGGTGACAAAGACTAGGACCATTATTTAAACTAACCTAATAACATAGCCGATATGAGACAATTAGCGGGTCTCACTCCGCCCCTTCAACTCACAACAAGACAACCATGAGGTAGGATGCCTTCTTGCAAGGCAAGGTGGGTCTTGCCAAAATGGCGACACATCCAAACATTAAGCACACAAAATCAAATAATGGATGCATCTACAAACGGAATAGCCACTTCCTCATCAAGTGGCGGAGGCACTAAGAGAGAACAAATTTAAGAGCATATAATCCTTCACAAATACTAGTTCAAAAAATTACTAAGGCTAAGAGGATGGCACTAAATCACCTCCAAATGGTGTTAAACTAGACTACTTTCGTCCTCAATTTCCAAATTCTTTCGTCAAGAGCGATCGGATGGTGGTGGAATGATGATCCCTATGATGTTAGTAGCATATGACATGACAAGTCTCGAATTCTCTACAAAAGTAAAGGTCATGGATCGTCCCAAGCTCGACAAAGTGGCTTGACAAAAGGCTTTTTGGGAATGAAATGCTCAAATCTTTATAAATAAGGGTGGATATGACTAGTATTCAAAATTGTCCTCATTTAACTTTCACATTTCAAAAATTTAAGATGGGGTTTGTCCCTTCCGGGCTAGTGTCCTTTGTTTTCGCCAATCGCTTATTAGGCAACCGGTTAACCTCTAGACAATAGCTTTTCGGGGTGATGGTCACTCTGTCTCTGGGCGGTTGAATTCACAACCGTGTGGGGGCCCAATTCAATGGATCCCTCTCCAAAGCACATCGAAGTGGTACGCCTCCATCAAAACAACTAAATTTCTCAACATTTCAACATTTCATAACATTTGAGGTTTCCTTAACAATAAATTACTTCCACATAACAAAATTTTCGAAATGAGCACTTCAAGCTTATTGATAGAAAAGTATTTTTGGGTTGCCTTACCACAAGGTCAATCAAGGTCACCTAGACATGTTAACCAAGTCCACATCGCATCACGGGGTTGGATAGGTGACTCACATGCAAACGCTTGACTAGGCTTTGGGTCATGGGTCAAAAGACACTAGTATGACACAATCTAGGGTGTTTTACAACCATTCTAGTAGGCAAAGTCTTAAGTTGAAAAAGTATTTGTAATGGATTAGTTGCTCTTGTCAAAGTTCTCAATTAGGCACTTTATAAAATATTTTATCTAAATGCAACTACATGCCATGATGCAACTATTATATACATCCTAATGCAAGTGATTCTATCAACTAATATGACATATAAACTAAATGCAAGTCCTAAGTTCACATTGTTATACCACATCAATCAAAATAAAGCGACATAGTCATTAACATAAAGAGGAAAAAGGAGATTGGAAAGATCATACCATGCGGTCTTCATGATCCTCATGTCTCGGATGTGGCGTAGTCATTCAATGTGAACAAGGATAGAACAAACACAATATATACAACAATATATACATGACTACACTATAAAAGAAATAAATATGTTTTTGGGTTTTTCAATTTTCACATTTTTATGGTTTTTCGAAATTTTTCAAATTTTTTTTGGATTTTTGAATAAAGGTTAAGTTAGAATTCCCCATCCCCACACTAATATGGGCATTGTCCTCAATGGCCAAAATGATGGGAAATTATGCAAACATGATGCATGATTTCAACACTAAATGCAAGCTACACTAATCTATACTACATGATGCATGGTTTTTGTTTATGACGGAGAGGATAATTTAGATTACCTCCCGTTGTGTATGCATTAACTTCCCCAAACCGATCTAGACATTATTGCTAATGTCCTAAGGATGGGTGTAGTTCATGCACACACTATGCAATGCATGAAACTAATTTTGACATTTTGGATTTTGAAAGGTGGGAACAATAAAATGAGAACACCTCAATGGAGCCGAGGTGTGAGTCCTCTATGGTGCTAGGACTACTCCAATAATGATCAAGATTAATAAATAGAACAAAGAGAGAAATAGACAAACCTCAAGAGGGTAGGAGCCTCTAAAGCTTGCTAATCTTCCATCATATCATCATTATCATCACCTTCCTCACTAGAAGCGGTCTTGTCACCACTTTCTCCTTCACTTTCTTTTTCACCTTGCTCATCATCCTCTTCTCCTTCTTTACTAGCTTCTTCATCAATGTTATCATCAACCTCTTCATTACCAACAACCTCATTATCACCCGAAACAACCCTAGATGCACTCGGAAATAGGACTTCCCTATCCGCCCAACTAGGCAAAGGACATGATGGGTCAAGTAGTCCTTGCCTAGCTAAATTTAAGAGGGGTGGATATTGGGCTAAGTAAGCATTTTTCCGATCCTCGAAAGCTTGCTTGTGCATCTCTTGCATGAGAAGAGTCAAATAATCATTTCTTGCTTCAACACCTTTCGGCTTGAACTCTTGGTACTCGAAAGGGTAGGGTGGTGTGACAATGGAAGAGGAGGGCATTTCAATTTCACCCATTTGTTGTTGGATAATATACTCGGCCTCTTTTGATAGGGGAATTAGATAGTTGGTCCGGTGGACACTCAATCGACAAATCTTTGAAGGCAAAGTGAAAGATCTAGCCTCACTAGTGAGCCATCCATACTTGGTGTCAAGAGGGTTATGGGTAACCCACTTGTATTTGTATATCATAGTATTAATATCAATGAGATGACCACCCTCTTTCGCCTCATACTTGTTATCTTTGTTGAAGTTTGGATCAAAGTATTTAGTTAGGATAGTGACTAGGCCTCCATTCACAATAACGATGGTGCCTTTCTTCCTACAATCAATATTTAACCATCTATCCACCAAGAGCCTTAGAGAGTTAAAAGGCTTGGTGAATTCCCTTCCAACGTTCAAAGCCGACTCAAGAAGAACAAAATCGAGTTTGGTGAAATGGTTGGTGTCTTTTCTCGCAATGATGGTGTTACCTATGACCTTGTGCCACACTCTAATGCCCGGATGGTGGACTAATAGAGCACGACTAGCATGAAAGTCTTCAAATTTCCTTCCGGAAATCGCCTCCCAAAGAGGGTCGGGGTCATACTTGCCAACATTCTTAAAATAACTCGGTGAATCACTAAGACCCAAAGCTTTACCGATTTCCTCAAAGGAGATGCGCCTACTAACATTAGCTAGACGAAACTCGATGGTCTCCATGGTCTCGACCTTGTTAACTTTCAAAGAACTCAAAAATTCTAAGGTAAGGGAGGGGTATGTCAATTCTTTTGATTCAAACAATTTCTCCAACCCCATGGCTTTAAAAAAGGCTCTAGTTTGCTCAAGGACACCCAACTTTTCTAAGGTATCTTCACAAATAAACTTGGTGGAAAGAAATGATTTCCTAGCAAACTTGGCAAAAGTGTCCCTATGGGATTTGGAAATGAAAATTACCTCCGGATAGTTCGAAAGTTGAGCAATTTCCGGAGTAGAGGATGTTGTTGCTTCCATGGGAGGTTGTTATTGTTGCACTTCCAAGTTTGGGTTTGCTACCACCATAGCTAATGCTTTCTTTGCTTGAAGAGTCTTTTGTCTTGTTGAGAGTGCCTTTGCCTTTGGTGCCTTTGCCTTTGTTGCCTTTGTTGCTCCCTTAGTCCTTGCCATTGATGAATAAACCAAGAAAAGAGTGAAAAATCTTCAATTTCTAGTGCACCCAAATCGTTTAAAGATGAAAGGCTTTGCCTTTATGAATTCAAAAATCGACTCAAAGGTTGAAGATTTTGTGCTTGGTTTTGATTTTTGTTGAAAGAGGAGTGATTGATTTGTTGTAAAAAGGATGTTTTGATTTGATTTTGGTGAATGTTGTTGAGGAATCGTTTTTTTGTGATGGAGAGGATGAGGGTTTTGAGGGTTATGAGTAGTGTTATGAATGAAGGAATAAATAAATGAATGTGGGAGGGGGTTTATAAAACCTGAAAAATTTGAACTGCAGGGGGAAGACGGGCGGATTCTGCTCGGGACGCCCGGATTTGGCCTGTTCTGGGTTGGGAAAAACTCGCCTAAAAACGGGCGTCTTTCAGTGAAGACGCTCGGATTTGCAAACACGGGACGGGCGTCTTCTACAGAAGACGGGCGTATTCCTTCACAGGGATTTTTCTTGTTTTCCTCAGGCAAGAAGACGGGCGTCTTCTTTTCAGGACGGGCGGATTTCTAAAGACGGGCGGATTCGAATGCAGGATGCCCGGATTCGCTTACAGTCAAAAATATTTCAAAAGTTTAGCTCAGAGGGACGTGCGTCTTCTACCCAATATGCCCGGATTTCCTGAAGACGGGCGGATTCTCCTGAATCCGCTCGGATTCGACCCCTTTGTACCCGGATTCAGTTCCATCCGTGTACTTTGCCAATCCCTTGCCATTTTTCCATTCTTCTTCATATCACGTGTTCTTCATTTTGGGGGCACTACTAAGGCATGGATAGCCTAGGCAATTGCCATCCCCACACTAAGCTAAAGCACTACACATTAATTGAAATTATTAGTCCCTCCCTCACTTCTCTCAAACATGATAATTATCTTGATCAAAGTATAAAAATCCGAAAATAACTAAAATGCAATATAAGAATTGAAATGCAAGTTAGGGAGTTAGAAATATTTACAAATGGTGGTTTAGGGACGACTCCACCAAACTCTCATTCTTGATGAGATGTCAAGGGGGCATGTTCAAGGTGTTGTTGATGTTGCTCAACACCTTGAAAAAGTAATCAAAAGCTTGTTCATTATCATGATAGAGGTCTTCAATAGACCTTGGCCCTTGTTGTCGGTCTTGATCGATGGCATAATGTAGGGATTAAAAATCCTTTCAAATTCGTCGTCCCAAAGACCACATACTTCATTAAGTTGATGATTGAAAATCTCTTGATTTGATGGAGACAACTTTCCCATTTCCTTTTCTTGGCCAATAAGGCCATCTTCTTCATTGCTTGTCTTTGATGAGCTTTGCAAGCTCTCTTTGTCACAATTCACTTGCTCTTTGAATGGAGCATCTTCAATTTTCTTCTTCCATTGGAGTTCCGACTTCTTCCTTTCATCCTTCCGACTATAATGATCGATCATAAAACACGGTTCATGTAAACGGGGAGCTCTCATAGTCTTGTCAAGATTAAAAGTGATACTCTCATCTCCCACTTCTAGAGTGAGCTCATCATGTTTCACATCAATCACCGCACCCGCGGTGTGTAAGAAGGGTCTTCCTAGAATGATTGGAATGTTGGAATCTTCCTCCATATCAACAATGACAAAGTCCACCGGGATGAAAAACTTCCCAATTCGTACGGGGACATCTTCCCATATCCCTAATGGTGTCTTCGTCGATCTATCGGCCATTTGGAGTGTGATATTGGTGCATTTAAGTTCTCCCATCCCCAACCTTTTACTCACCGAGTACGGCATAACACTCACACTAGCCCCTAGATCACATAAGGCTTTGTTGATCGTGGTGTTGCCAATGGTACACAGTATTGAGAAGCTTTCCGGATCCTTTAGTTTTGCAGGTGAACTCCCTTGAAGTATTGCACTACTCACCTTAGTGAAGGCGATAGTCTCAAGTTTCCGGATCGACTTCTTCTTTGTGAGGATGTCTTTCATGTATTTCGCATATGCCGGCACGTGATTGATTAATTCCGTGAAAGGAATTGAGACTTCCAAATTCTTCACAATTTCCATAAACTTTCCAAGTTGGTCATCAAATTTGGGCTTGGCTTGACGACTTGGAAAAGGAAGTCTAATCACAATGGGCTCCTTCTCCTTGACCTTGTCTTCATTTTTCTTTGAAATTTCTTCTTTTGATGATTCTCCATCTTTGGAGTTTTGCACAATTTCTTCCTTATCACTTTCTTCCACAACTTCATCCTCAACTTGCTTCTTCGGTGCTTCATACCTTGTACCACTTCTCAAGTGAATGGCACTATCCGTTTCATGTCTTGGGGGATTACTTTGAGGTGGTAATTGTCCCTTTTGTCTTTGTGAGCTTGAAGATGCTAGTTGAGTCAATTGGGTTTCCAACATCTTGGTGTGAGCTAGAATGTTGTTGATGGTGGTTTCTTTTGCTTGACTATCTTTTTGAATTTGAGTGAACAATTCTTGTTGATTCTTTTGCATTTGGAGGACCGCTTTTTGAACATCAAAACCTTTGTCATTTTGGTGATTGTATGGATTTTGGTTATGGTAACCTTGGTTTTGGTTGTAAAAGGGTCTTTGATTTTGGTTTCTCATGGGAGGTGGGGTATATGTTGTTTGAGGGTTTTGAACATTTTGGCTTTTGTATGAGAGATTGGATGGAATTTGGTGTTTTTATTGTAATAATTGCAATAAGGGGTACCACTCTTGTATGCTTGGAAAACATTCACTTGTTCATTTGTTCCCATACATTCACTTTGGTCATGTCCCAAAGTGCCACAATTCTCACATATCCCACTTGGGATTGATGAGGATGCCGTCATGGCATTAACATGATGCTTTGGTGATTTTGAGGCTTCTTCAAGTCTAGCCATAGCTTGTTCAAACTTCAAATTGATTGTGTCAATGTGAGCACTAAGTTGAGAACCTAATTGAGTAACGGAGTCCACTTCATGCCTTCCTCTTCTAGTAGCCTTGCGAGGTCTACTATATTGTGAGTTATGGACCGCCATTTCCTCAGTCTTGTTCCATGTTTGATTGTCATCAACTTCCGTGAACATTCCATTTGATCCCATGTTGAGAATGTTCCTTGAATCTTCATATAGACCGTTCCAAAATTGTTGTACCAAGAACCACTCGCTAAGTCCATGGTGAGGACATGAGCGACAAATTCCCTTGAACCGCTCCCAAGCTTCATACAAAGATTCTTCATCCCTTTGCTTAAAACCCGTAATTTGAGCTCTTAGCATGTTAGTCTTTTCCGGTGGGTAGAACTTTTTGTAGAAAGCTAGAGCCAACTTCTTCCAAGAATCTATTCCGAGAGTGGCCTTATCAAGGCCCTTCAACCATTGTTTCGCGGTGCCGATTAGAGAAAAAGGAAATAAGACCCATCGAATTTGGTCTTGAGTCACACTGAATTGAGAAATCGCATCACAATAGTCACAAAAGGTTTCCATATGAGAATGAGGGTCTTCACTAGGCATCCCCCCAAATTGGCTCCTTTCGACTAATTGGATAAAGGCGGATTTGGCAATAAAATTTCCGGTCAAATGTTGTGGTGTGGGAGTACCATTTGGTAGGTTCTCCTCGGTGGGTACGGAATGTGATGAAAATTTAGGCATTGTAGGTTGATTTTGTGAGGTATTTTGTGTTGGGTTCTCCTCACCTTCTCTTGCAAAAGGGTTGATGAACTCAATAGTTGGTTGAATATCCACAACCTCACTAATACCTCTCAAATTCCTCCTAGCAAATCTCCTATTGTTTGTCAAGGTTCTTTCAATTTCACGATCAAAAGGTAACAAATCACCTTGTGACCTTCTAGACATGCAAAATATCAAACAACTCGAAAACAATTAGAACAAACCTTGAGGAGTTTTACTTTCCCAAGGCAAAGAAAGACACAACTAATAACAATATAAGAAAATCTAAATCAAGTTAACACCGTCCCCGGCAACGGCGCCATTTTTGATCGGTCCGTTTCGTGTTCACAATTGAATAGATGTTGTCGTTGGGTCACGTCCGAATAAAAACACAATTTATTGCTTAACAAACAACTCTACAATTAGTAAAGAGGCAAGTAAAGGTCGGATCCCAAGGGATGGGAATTGAGATGAGATTTCTATTGAAACTAGTGGTGTCCTAGGGGTGTCACAATTTGGGTTGATGTAGAAGGTCACTAACTAAATAGCAATGAAAATAAATAAGCAAGATGAATTAAAAGGGTTGTAAACAATTGATAAAAAGCACTAGGGTGTCATGGGATCATAGGGGAATTATGGGAATTGATCATACAAACATGTTCTCAAATTATAAGCAAGCAATTATTGTTGTGATGGATTGAGTTGGGTTATATCTTACAATCCTAGGAAAGTTTGGGTCCCGGAGCCGAATCGATTAGATTGTACAACACCTACAAGTCGACTTAATCTTCCCTACTCAACAACATGCATGGTCTAATGAGATTCGAGTTGGTTTATGTCTTACAAATCTGATTGAAAAGATAAGTGATGGGTAAAAAATGCAAGGATTCATAGGCTCACATTTCATCAAACATAACATGTGCATGAGTTGAGATCAAAACAAGCAAGCAAATAAACCATGAAAGCATATTAGTTTAAGCATGAATCATTCCCCATGTTGGTTTCCCCTAATTACCCATTAACCCTAGCTAGGTCACTACTCACTCATTATCATGTTAATCATGCTAGCAAGGTTGTCAATCATACCAACAAAAGGAAACATGATGAATAAATGAAAGTAATTAACAATAATTAAAAAGGGATTAAGAGTATTATACCTACTAATTATTTCAATAATAAAGCAAAGAATAAAAGAAGTACTTGATGCTTGATTGAGAGGTTGTCAATCTCCCAATAATAACCCAAATAATCTTCAATTACCAAAAATAAAGGATGAACAAAAGAGAGATTAAGGAAATAAAACTTGTATTAAAACTTGATTAATTGTTGATTACAATATTAAAGAGAGATTTGATTGATATTAACTACTCTAATAATTGATAAGAAGAACATCCTCTTCTAATTAGACTAATGGGGTATTTATAGTGGAAATTAGGTGGATGAATTAGGGTTAACTAAGGGCTAAACTAGTAATTACACTTTTTAGATTGAGCAGGGAGAAGCCGGTATTTTTCGAAGGAAGGGCTTCTTTCTTTGATGCATGAAGAGACGAATTCGTGCTGGGTTGGAATCCGGGCGTATTGGTGTCGGGACGGGCGGATTGTAGCAGGGGAAGACGGGCGTCTTCGAGGGAATCCTGGCGGATTCTGGTGGCTGCTTACCCGGGCGTCTTTGAAGGAAGACGCACGGATTGTGCTGTGGAGGACGGGCGGATTCATGGCAATCCGCTCGGATTGTAGCTCAGCATCGTTTCTTCTTCTTTTCTTCCCTTTTCTTCATAAAATCCTTGGGGATTTCCTTGGGGATGCAAGGATCCTTTCTTCAACATTGCTCATCTACTATAATATGTACAAAGGCCTTCTAATCTTGTCTCTCCTTGATGCCTGGTCATTGAATTCAATCAATTTAGTCTCGTTTTGCCATGAAAATGCAAGATTTGCACTCCTTTCCTACCAAGGGATCAAAATCTCAAAGAATATGCAAAACAAAGAACTAAAGACAATAAATGACCCAAATATGCACTAAAAAGCATGGGAACAAGGCTAATTCGGGGGCTAAATATGCGCTAATTATGGTCACATCAAATACGTAGGCAATCCTTCACAGGATACAACCCATTCATTTTAAATGTAAATAGAAGGACATTTGCAAATGCATTTGGAATTCGACAAGAATAATGATAGAAAATCATAACGGTTTCATAACCAATCAACCTCTTTTATTTCATTTCTTTAAATAATAATATGCCACATAATATAAAAAATAAAATAGGCTAGGATTCTAAAAACCCCACCTTTTTATTACAATAATAATAATAATAAATAATAATAAAGACTTTGGCTATTCTTCCATTTTCCCTTTGCCTTTGTCATTTTTATCATACTCCCTCCAATTTTCTAATATCTTCCCCTTTTTTTGGGCACAAAAAATAAGAAAGGGGAAGAAAGAGGAATAAAGTATTGGTAAATATTGTAAATTGTAAAGATTATAGGAGAGAGAAAATAATAAAGAATGAATAATGATTAAAAGAATGGATAAAGTAGTGGGAGTTGTTGATTTTTATGAGAGAGAAAATAATAAAATAATGAATAAAACTTATCAAAAAAGGAAAGAGGGAAGATAATCAAACTTGTGTAAAAAAGGAAAGAGGGAAGATAATAGGAAATTGGAGGGAGTATTTCTTGTCCTGACCTCGAGCCGGACGTTCTTGCGCCACTTCAGACCTAATCACCAACGGTCTCTCTCGTGGTCTAGCCTTGCCATTCTTGTCAACCACCATCTCGACGGCAGGTGAAGTCTTCGGTTTCTTCGAAGGATGAACAACTCGAAACCCGGCTTCTTCCTCTCCCTCAGTCAGATGCTTCTCTTTCTCCTTTTCTACATCACGAACCTTGTAGTCAACAGGCTCGCGTTTTCTCAATCTCTCGCGCTCCTCCGGAGTAGTAGCTTTCCTCC
This sequence comes from Silene latifolia, assembly GCF_048544455.1. NCBI lineage: Eukaryota > Viridiplantae > Streptophyta > Magnoliopsida > Caryophyllales > Caryophyllaceae > Silene > Silene latifolia. The sequence goes on from NC_133534.1 coordinate 84,831,824, forward strand.
ACCGCAGATAGGAATCCGACACCCATAGAGCACTAACCAAAGAGTTCAAGAACCACATATTTCTTTGAGCCCATTTGCTGGCCCATTCTCTTCGACTCTTAGTAGTAAGCGCCACGGCAGTCTGCGGAAAGTGTCAAGCTTCAGAATCATCTGCTTCAATCCAAGCTGCCTCATCAACCTCTCCGGGAAGATGCATATCATAAACTCCAAGCCAAGAATGCGCACAGACCGGGTAGAATTCAAGGATGATACTCCAGTGACAGATTTAAGATGCCACCATGGTACGATCCATCTAATCAAGGGACCATCGTCACTCTTCAATTTGTTTTCCCAATAGTTGCAGACTCGAGTGAAGTCCACCATGTAGAGCCTAGTCCTCATTGCAATTGAGCGAGCATGATAAGCAGGAACATTAACTGGGGGCTCGATCAATCGAAGACGCTCCATAAGCCAGACCTACCAAAAGCAGGTATTAGAAAAAAAAAGAGAGAAAAAAAAAAAAAAACGAAAAAAGAGAAAAAAAAAGAAAAAAAGAGAGAAAAAGAGTTCTTTTACCTGCAAAATAATGGGACTTCCCAGATAAGGAAGGTCACGGTTGGCTTTCCTGTTATCTAACCCCAACAGGATCTCTCCTAGACACAGGCAAGCTGGGCTCCTGCGCAGCTCCAATTGCTCAATCAGGCTCAAATAACGAGGATCACCTCTCAAATCCTCATCAACGTGCCCCTGAAGGACATACACATGTAGTAGGCAAAATCCGAATGCCCTTCGCTTGGCAACATAAGAGATAGTGGGATCTGCCTTATTGATGAATCGATCAATGAAGTCCAACATTCGCACTCCCTTTAAGGTCACAAGACGGTCCACCTCAGCTCTTGTCAACCCAAGCAAATCCCTAAACTTGTTTTTATATCCTTGAGAAGTAGAGGGAATAGCAGGCAAATGTTCCGGGTCCCAAGCACCAATCGCAGCAATTTCTTCGGGAAATGGGCAAATATCGCCTCCAGGGAAGGCAAATAAGTGATAATTCGGGTCCCAATAATCAAGACAAGAATCTAGGAACGGTTTGACCACCTTGATCAATTTCAAGCTCAAAAGTGATCCAAAATTATAAGCACCCATGTCATGTTTCTCCACATTAGAGAACTCATTTGTCCATTCTTTTAGACGAATTTCGAGAGTATTCATGATGTATGCTTATTTTGAGAGCTTTATGTAATAAGACGAAGGAAATGCAGAAGAATTATGTGAATAAAACCTCCCTCGACGTCTCTATTTATACTAAAAGCTGTTTCCTAAAATATGTCAGGACGGATACACTGGGGAACAGGCGCAGCACCTGCTGCGCCTCTTCCTCAGCCTTATTTCTGTGTTTTTCCGCGTTGGATCTTTCATAATTCCTCAAATAATAATTTCCTATTCATACGGGTTATTATTTTGGTAAATCCGTCAAATTGCCATGTTTCGTGTTTCCTAATTCCACGGGCACGCATTTCGAGGCGATATCGACATTTTCGTCATCTTAGCACGCTTATCCATTTCCATTTTTTAATTTTCTTTTGGGGAATCATTTCACCAATTTAATTTATTCATTTTCAAACTTATACATTTCTTTTTAATTTTCTTTTTTGGGGAATCATTTCACTCCCGTTTCACATTACATTTCAAACTTATATGTTTCTATTTTTTCCTTTTTTAGGGGGTAGCCCTCCTTACCGTCCGGTCATTTCCGGCAATTTTTTTGCATTTTTTGTTTTGCGCTAATTTAGGCCATGTGACCTGCATTTCAAAAGAAGAGATTCTTAAACGATTGGACAAACTCAAGCAAATGTGTTCTTACACAAAATTATACAAGTTAGGAGACTCAACCTCCGAATCAGATGCTGCCACTCGTTTAGACCAGCATCTCTCACCACCGCATCAAAGTCACGAAGCTCAGAGATCATCGTCATCCCCGTCGCGTCAGTGTACTCAAGGGTCTCGTGGTACTCTGGGGGCTCGATGCCCGCCGCCTCGACCTCCTGCAAAGTCAAATGATTTCCTTTAACCGATGATCATTCATCGTGTTCTCAAAATGATCAAAAGTAAGAGTAACACACACTCACCAGAAAGAAGGAGGGCGTCACCACCAACGCCTGCCAGGTCAGCCTCCCTCTCAGCCTCAGAAGGCTCCCTGAACATCGTCCGAGGAGGATTGATGGGAACCCTCAAGACATCCTGAGAGCATTGACGAGCCAAACGCTCGCCCAAGTACCACACATCACCCATCGGCGCCCTAAGCAGCAACCGTCTCGAGCTCCTAGGTCGAAGGACCTCAGCCACAAAGGGAGGAGCATCAGCGTAGTCCACCCAAGGCCTGGGCACCCACTAGGAAAATCAAACGAAGGGTCATTCTTATGATCAGTTCTAAAAGTAAAGAAGAAAGACAAACAATGCAAGGTAAAATACTCACACCGTCCAACTGAAGAGCGTTCACCTCCCATCGACAGACGTAGTGAAAGGAACGCCGACTCCTCGTACGGCACATCACCCAATCCCTCAAAACGGGATAGGCCCTCTCCACCGGCTCCGTCCTCTTGGACGCGAGGCTCAAAAAGTAGGAGTACACCCACGCCTGTAAAACAAGATAATCAATAAATTTCTTTCGTGATTCGATAAGAAAAGGAAATGATCTTTCATGAAATGAAATGAAGGTTCATACCTCCAACAACAGTCCGGGGCCAATAGCGGCAGGAGAAGTCCCCTTCTCCATCAACTCCGGACGAACCATGGCCCTCATAAAGCGAATGAGGACCGCAAAACCTGCAGTGACCCAGTCCCAACGGCCTAGGTCGCTCAGGTCAGAAAGAAAAGGAAGGAGCTTTGTTGATAGCCTCTCTCTTGTCTCCAAAGTAGATCGAAGACAGGAACCACCAGAGCCACAAGCGGACTCTTGCTCTGCAGTACAGGGAGGGGGAGCCGTCTCCCTCCCCTCGATCACCACCGACGTCAAGGTCTTCCCCGCAAAATAGTCCCGGATGTAGGAACTAGGCACCAACCCGGGTACCGCAGCAGCCTTCGACATCAAGTTCCAGCCGATCAATCTCCCAGCCTCAGCCGAGTCTATCCTCATGGTTGTCTCCGGCCACTCCACCACCTCAGTCCCACACGGCAAACCAGAAATCATGCCGTAATCGTCCAACGTGACCCCAACCTCACCAAAAGGCATGTGAAATGTGGAGGTCGTGTCCCAAAACCGATCCAAGAAAGCTTGGACTAGGTTGAGGTTAGCCCGAAGCTTCCTCCTCGTAATATCCCTCCAAGCTTACACCAAAGCACCGAACGCTCCCCGCTCGATGATGGCTCACTCCTCAGCCGACAGCCTCTCGGAGCACCCCATCGCCGTCGTGTAGCCCGAGAACGATCTGATGTTCTCGGCCTCCTATTTGGATTCGAAACAAAAGCTATATTTAGCTTGAATGAAGAAGAAAATGAATAACAAGAAGAAATGAAAGAAGATGAGTGAAGAGTGATGAGTTCGATTTACCAAGCTCTTCACCGTCCTGTAGGACAGGTGACCCTCTGCAGCCCAAAGTAGGTGCCTGCTGTCCCAAGTCTCAGCCCACGCAGGTGCTCCCCTCAGCTGGCGACCACCCCGTCTAACGTTGGCCTGTCTCGGGGCCTCCTCCTCCTCAAGAACCACCTCCTCAAGGACCTCGTCCTCAGCAGCCGTCACCGCGGTGGTAAAAGCCTGCTCTAACACCTCCTCAAGCGAACGAGAAGGGTCAATTGCAGTATCCACGTCCATGGGAGCTCTCCTTGACGTAGAAGCCTCATCACCTGCAAATTAAAGTGAATTTGGGCCGCGTCAAATGACGACAAGGCTTAATTAGGGGATTGTCGAGTTTTCAAAACTCCGAAATCGCTCTTTTCTCGCCATCTTTGGCCATTTTCCCATAAACTCGACCACTCATGTGGTAATTTGGGTCAAGTCAAGCCTACATTGAAGCCTAGTCATGGGTTCGAGTCGGAATTTCGACAGCATTTCGTTATAACGGCGATTATGCCCTAGGAAAGTGTACTAAAAAAGCCGTCACAAATCAAAATTCCGAGATGATAGGAAGTTTGCCCATCATACAAGGATTCCAAATATCAAGTTTCGTCACAAATGGGCAATCCAAAGGCTATTTTCGAAGCGATTTACGGTTTAGCTGTGAGACCGTCTCAATTTCACTCAAGTGCTCAAAACTCAACAAAAATTCGAAACAAATACATGGTTATGATCCTTATACTATCAATTAGCCATTTACAAGGTCAATTTTGCAAGGCAAAATCATTTGGGGGAAAGCCCCAAATTTTCGACATAATTAGGGTTGAAAACCTTAATTTGTCGGTCCAATTTGATCAATTATAGAAGATTAATGCAAAAATAATACACATACCTCGATTAGTCATGGCAAATGCAAGTTATTGATCAAATTTTGACGAGAAATGATTGGAATTTGAGAGAGAAATTGATCAAATTGTGTTTCGAAATAATGAAACAAAACCCCTGTTTCATCGAGTTTTTACTCAGGAATGCCACGTCCAGGAAAAGACGCAGTAAGTGCTGCGCCTCTTCCAAAAGACGCAGCTCTTGCTGCGCTTCTTCCTCAGTTTTCCTCCATATGAATTTTTGAAGATTCGTTATAAGTTCGTTATTTTGTGGGCCCATCTTTTGTGCGCCTCTTCTTTGATGTCATATCATATATTTGGTCCGTTTGACATTTATCTTCGCCCAGACCCGTATTTCCAAGCCAATTGCAAACTGTCGCCATATTTTTACCAAGACCTTTCTTGTTACAACGAGCGAATATTCTCTGACAGGTGTTTCGACACACCTCTATTCTGTTCCCCCAGCGAGAGTACACGGAGAGACATTCCCTCTCGAGACATGGAGATCAGTTCCCGATTATGTTCCCCCAGCGAGAGTTCACGGACAGGAAATCGTCCCTCTCGAGACATGGAGATCAACATCGACCCCAAGCTCTTCCGAAGTTTGTTTGAAGCCGACCCAAGCAGATTTCTCCCAGCAGTTCTTGACTACGTCCTGCTGCCTCCTCCCAATATCACGTTTTATTTCCCCTGGAGTTTTAAGGAACTTCAGGTATGGTCTCTTCTTATGGCTGGCGAGCCTCCTTACGTAGTCTAATGGACTTTAAACGACCCTCCCCGATAGTCGACAGACTCTAAAATGTTCCCGACGACAGGTCCTTGGCTCAGACCCCTTGAGTCGCCTCGCGTCGCCATAGTCGTCAGGTTGTAATCTTCAATTGACCCGATGGCTATACTTTGACTTTTGCCTTGTCCATGCCTCAGTCAAAGTGGGGGCTCTGTAGATACCTCATTTCTGCACCTCCCGCAAAATACTCGGTGATGATTGGACCGCATGTTTGGTACACGGAACGATTTATGACAATTCGTAAGTTTATCGTCAAGTGATTGCTCAATTACTTGTGTCTACCTCATGGTCGTCATCTAGGTGTCATTACGGTCGTTTTGGCAGTAATTAGAGTACATTTGGAGTCCGGATCAAAAACCGTCTTCAATTCCTAAAACCGTCAAATCCCGAGTCAAAAAGCAATGTGCTTATCTACCTAAGGTTAGGATGTCATAAATGTTGAGATTATAACTCATTTCGAGTCCCATGTCACTTCATTGGGCTAAACTTAAAGTTTACATTACAAAATGTGTATTTCATTTAGTTAAAATGACAACTCGACTTTTAGGCCCATTTTACAAGGTGATAACGTCTTTTTTGGGTCAGGCCTATTTCACAGAAAGTTCTAGATCTTTCTTTTAGCTTTCCAACGCCACAAAATCACCTTATTCCGAGTCTTGTAGAGAAAGTTATGCCTAAAATACAACAGGCTGTCAAACGCGTTTTCTACGCGCAGAGGAACCTACCCGAAAAAGGACGCAGCAAGTGCTGCGCCTCTTCCAAGGGACGCAGCACCTGCTGCACCTTTTCCCAGGGCTTTCTTTTTGTCCAAGTTTCCATGTTTTAACCTAAGTCGGTTATTTCCGGATCTTTCCTTCTGTATCCTAGTCTTACCATATTTCCTCCGTGTGATTAGTATAAATAGAGACCTTCGGTCTCACATATTTCTCACGTGAGTGTCCGCCCTTCTCTTCTCCCTTTGCATTCTGGACCATGCTCTTGCTTTTTAGCGTCTACGTGCTTGAACTTTTGACCACGTAAGCTTGGATCCTTCTGAGTACCAGCCTCGTTTTGCATGACCGACCAATTTGACCAACTCCACATCAATCAACTTTAATCAATCTTATTCGTTTTCCTCCTAGAGGGCACTTTCGTCTACATTTTAGTCGAGCATCACTAAACGTTAACTTAGTTCATCTCGTTTCGTCAAACATGTAAGTCTGAGGGTGTAAATCCTTCTTTTGTTTATTGTTCTTTATTTATCGTAATGAATATTGTAAGATTTATGTCGAAAGTATTCTTAAAACCGATTTGTAAAACCTTGTTTAAAAAACCCTTTTTACGGATTATCAAAAGACAACCGTCGAGAAAGGACGCAGCAACTGCTGCGCCTCTTCGAAGGGACGCAGCACCTGCTGCGCCTCTTCGTGAGGCTGCCGCAGTTCCTGCTTCCTTTCTTCTTCCTTCGTCTTTTGATAATTCGTTTGTTTTGTTTCGTTTTCAATTGTTCATTGTTTCATTAACATAACAATTTGAATATGATAATTTGGCCTGTAATCATTCATTGATCATCATTAATTAATTCGTCTTTCAAAATCCCGACTTAAATCCCTTATAATCCATATTTGCGGGTTTTCGTCATTAAGTCAATTCGGGTTTTAGTGATTCGATTTACGCATATTGAATCTCTGGAATTCATCCTTGATAAATTTGCATCTGTTATTTACCGTCACCATCATTAATTCATAATTAATAACTTGTTTAACCTAATTAATTTTTTTGGTTTGTTTAATTCTTTAATTAGTCCCATCTTGTAAATAATTCGTTCTAATCGGTTTCATTCATGTTTTATCGTTTTCATGACCTAAATCACATGTAAATAATATGTTAATCACTTTCATCCGAGGCAAATACCATTAACCGATCATTAAATTCACCAATGAACATTAACGAGATATGGTTCCGGCTTCACAGCCAGAACTCAACCCAGGAACAGACGCAGCAACTGCTCCGCCTCGTCCAAAGGACGCAGCTCTACTGCGCCTGTTCCCGGTTGATTTCTGTCTCCCGTTTCTGCCTTGACCTAGTTTATTAGTTTACGTATTTAATTTACTATTATTTGTATTATCATGCATAATCTGTTCGTTTACTCATTTATTCTTTCTTTTTCCAAATTATCCGTTTTAAATGTATTTTCGACATAAATCAATAAATCCGATGTAATTATTGTAATTTTTCTTTATTGTATTCTTATTGTATTTCTTTTATCGTATTGCTTGTATGCTCTCACATGTAATTAACCTAAAATTCTACCTCGACATTAATGCATGTTAAATTACGTGTCTACGGACTTAGTTAATTCTCACATGCTAGGATTAATTTATTGGATGTTGCATTGCATGCATATAAATCGACAACTTATCAAGTATAGACGATTTTCCCCAATCATTATTAGAGGCCGCTATCGAGGCGGGCGGGATTAGGTGTTCGATCAAAAGAGCTTCCTAATACGTACCCTCACCCCATACTCTAGATCTCTGTGAACATCCGTGTTCATTGGCATCCACGAGAGTCATTCTAGATATAGAATGCTGAGGGTGACGAGTGCTTAGTGTTCATGTCATTACTTTGTGTCTTGACATGACGCGAAGTATTCGAACGGTTTCCAATTTCCCACAATAAATTGGTGGCAACTCCACAAATGCAAAACAAATAAAGAGGAAAAGCTTGCTTCGCTTTTCGCCCCCGTGGGCCCGCGTCCACAATGAGTAGACGCCCTCATATCAAAACAGTGCCTATTGTGTAACACCCTGTATTTTATTAAAATATTTTATTATAAAAATATTTTATTAAATTAATTATATCGAAGTGTGTGGATGTATTTTGGAAATATTTATATTTATCGCTTCCATTCTATATTTTATTATTTCTCAATTTAATCTACTTTTGATTGGGTTAAAATGTCCGTGCACAATTTTACTATTTGTATTTAATAATTTCTTTTCTATAATAAGCTCTCCTTACGTTTTTGTAACACCCCCATATTCAGAGGAGCCTTATCCAGGCCTTCCTTAGCATATAAGGGCGCTACCATCTCGGTTGCCCGAGGACAGTAATAATCAAACGTCAATAAAAGAACTACAATATTGTATTACAAGTGATTTAAACCAACAAGCTATATAAAAGATACAACTCAGAGACTACTCGCTATGACTATCGAAACTCGTGAAGACTCATCCCCGTCTGGACTCCAGCTATCAACAACATCAACACCTGCTAAGACCGACTGCTCACCATAAGGGATCACGGCAGACACATAACAAACAAACAACCACACAAGGTCAGTACTGAGATACGACACAACAATAACAACTACAACTATAAACACAATATGATGCTAGCAGTCTCACACACACACTCACGACAAACCAACCAACCTCTGTCACTGACTGTCCACTAGACCAGTCCTGCCAGTGGGGGACCGCAGCCGTACCCACCAAATCCCCGCTCATCATGTCGAGCGATAACCCTGTCCATTAATGTGCACATCCCCTTCCGTGGCGGGTTCCACGAAGGGCGAAACTAGGGCGTGAAGCCACTCCCGCAAGTGACCCCACTCAGCCGAGACGTATCTCGAGAACCAGAGACGACAACCACCATCACAACCACAGCCATCACAATACAATTACGACATTAACGATCACAATACAACTACAACGACCGACACACTAGACCATCTACAGAAACTGAGTAGGCGAACCTACCTTTAAGCAACCGCAACCAATCCATGCCGACAGACAACCTGTCCAGCGACCAAGCAACGCCTGTAACCACAATACAATTCTATATTACTAACAAGCAACCCTAACTATGAAGAACAAGGACACCGATGATGATTATGACATACCTATTAGGGAGGAAACTCAGCAAGAGACCGCTACCCGACCCAAGAGGCGCTCTCCTAAAGCACAAGGATCATCAAAAGGCTTCCATGGAGGTTTTGAGGTGAAGGGAAGGGAAAGAGGCGACTGAAGGATAGGAGGAAAGTGGCGGAAGTGATTTGCGGATTTAACAAAACGCGATATAAAACCCTCCCTGAAAACTCGGTACTCGATCGAGTACCCAACATACTCGATCGAGTATCCCCCTACTCGATCGAGTAACCTAGCTACTCGATCGAGTAGCCTCTACTCTATCGAGTACCACTCTTAACACGCACCCAAAGATGGTTTTGGAACACTTTTCTAAGACTATTCCCGATCCCAAGGCCAGTCAACGCTGGTCAAAGGTGAAAGAAAAGTAGATTCATATACATACTAACATACTCATATATGTTAAATTAATTTGTCATAAAATTAAATACGGATTTTATGCATGCAAACAAATAAACAAAAAGAGAAGAAATCATATTCTTACAATGGATGATTCGGTTTTATGGGCACAAAAGAGATCTCCTTCTCTTTTGTTCTTGAGCTTTCCAAATGGAAGAACAAGGATTCAAGTGTAGAATCCCTCCCAAAAGCATATACCCAAGGAATACATCTTAATAAACCAATACTATTTAGATCTAGTAATAATAATGGTTTTTCAATAAAATTGATACAAATAAATTGTATTTGAGCTCTTGATTATTTTCGGTCAAGAGGTGATGATATTGTGAGTTTATTTCTCTAGAATTCTCATAAATGGTAGAGAGCATGTTTATTTTCTTACACTAGAAAAATTTTTGTATTCTATGAATGAATTAATTGAAAAAGAAAAACTCCTTTTCTTTCCATAGGGTGGCCGAAATTTTTGGCTTGGGTAGGATGCCCAATACCTTTTAATTTTGCTCTTCTCAAAAGCTTAGGTATGCATGCCTACTAGCTAGCTTTCATCATTGTGTTTATACTTAAACAAATAACACAATTTCCACTAACTCCCTCTTAATATTTCGGCACTTATAAAATGGAAGGTCCATTTTATATTTTGTCATTTGTCAATTTTGTCACATGTTACATGTTACATGACATGTTACAATGTAATGTATTTTTATCATATTAAAATCAACGTATTAATAAAAATACGTCATATACAAAAATCGACTTAGTAATTCATAATTACTTGTACCAAAATATTTTACCAATTTATAAATCACAATAAATTGTATTTATAATAATTCATTCAATTCTTTTGTTTCCTTAAACAATAATTTCATCTGAGCAATGATACAATTCGATTACTCGGACCGTATCTCATTTAATCATATTTACAATAAGATACGTAAATTATACTCACAAAATCATCCGTCAATTTTAAGCAATTTAATTAACTCGTATCGGTATACGTTTAATTAAATAATCAATTAAGAGTATTTCCCTATAGGTATGACCTAAGGGGATCAACTGATCACCACCGTCGCACGACAGTAATGTCAAACTCTAGTCAGCCAATCATTACCGATATATGTTGACCAGTTGACAGTAACAAAATTACTTCCCAATTGTATTCTTTAAAATGAGATTTAATAATGATATTTAAATCATATGATCGCACTATTGTTGAGGACACATTTCCCAACAATCTCCCACTTGTCCTCGACAAGTGTGCGTCACCAATTCTCTTGTCCTATTACTATCTCCCACTCAATGCAAGGTGTCTTTCAGGTCGTACTTGCAAGTGATCATATCGAGAGTGGTTTCCTCGATCGGAGAATAACTGATTGACCGGATTTATCCACTCGGATACCTTCCGAGCGTGGCCACGCATTTCGTTCATTACTCCTCGAGTGGCCCCGAGATATTGTTTTAACCCTGACAAGGGGATGGACAATTCCTATCGCACTCATTCCCTTCGACTAGCCACACCATCATAACCCAAAATATGCCCATTTGACCCTATTTACGAAGGTCGTAGTAACACAAATCAAAGTTAATCTGAAACTGAGCCATCTTAGGTGAATAGTCTTTAGTCAAAAGAATTGACTCATTTGAATACTATAGCAGCTCTCGCCACGACCAGGCTATATAAATTTGCCATAACTCTATAAGCGGTCATTAGGCCCGACAAAAAGTTCATAACTTGATCTGCCTATGTGATCGACTAGTCATCTCACATGACTCCATGACACTTGAACTTGCCATCAATCGCATCACACTCTAGTCACTTCGAGACGTCACCTCATACAAGTGACTATGGGCGAATATAATGTTAATCCGTGTTCACTTTAACGGGGTTCAATTGTCACTACAACCCGTTTGGATGTAACAAAGTATAATAGAAGAGTTTTAAAGTAAAACTCGAACGATAAATGCGATTATCACATATGAATAGTCAACGCTTGATTACTATTTCATGTTCTATAATCTAATTTGATCTTGTATGTAGTTGTTCATTTCAATTCAATTGAAATGACATGACTCATCATGTTTAGCCTATGAGAAGACTTTGGTTAGTAGGTTTTATCAACTTCTTGTACCTTACTCAACCTTACTACATATTCGTTTTCCTTTGTAATGTATACATTTGCATCACAAAACTTTTCTGAGTACGTGTCGAGATCCAATCAAGACATAGGCCCTCTTAGCTCGAGAATAGCTCCCACTTTGTTTTCACAAAGGTGTGCGGGACTCATCCTCTTGCACATCTCATGATTGCAAGTGTACTCAATTTCCGTTATAAATATCTCTCATTGTTCTTTATTGCCTAGAACGATTCTAGAAAATCTACTTCTTAATTATCATAGCCACAATGGTATCTCAACCATCCTAATGTGTTTTGATTATGGTTTTGTCGGAAACCATGCGCAACCTCAATTGTCAATTGTCACTTGTGTAACACACTTACACAAAATTGCATCATAAACACTTTGCTTTACATCCTTAATGCTTCTGCATGCACTTAAGGGTAATCTTTATGGCGTACTTGGCAAAGATTACTAAAATTCGATTTTGAAAACAATTCATCATACTCAAGGTATATGAAGTGTTATACATCATTACTCATTTAATTGATCCGCAGCGGAAGCAAATGGAATCAATCAAATATGTTCAATTTAATTGAACTAGTCATGAATCTTATCAACATAAGACTTCTTCGACGCCAATATCACGTGGATTTATCTTCATAGATCCGGATATTAAAGATGTATTATAATACTCCAAAAGTCTTAAATCATTCTTGATGATCAATATGTCATCCACATATCGGACTAATTAAAATTTCCGTAACTCCCACTAAACTCCATGTATAAACACAACTTCTTGACTTATCGAGAAATGTTTTATCACATGATCCAAAATGTTGATTCCAACTCATTGATGTCCTACTTAAGACCCTCTCTTAAGTTTCACATTATCTTAGGACTGCAAGAATCTTCAAAACTCAAGATATGTATTGAATACATTCCTTCTAATTGAAGAAATGGGTTTTAGATTCACTCGCTATGTATTTCATAATAATGAAACACAATCCCTAAGAAGATCCAAATAGGCTTAAGCATTTCAGTTGGTGCAAAACCCTTTGCAACCAATCAAACTTTGAAATCTCTCTTTATTAGTGCAAAACCCTTTGCAACTAATCAAGCCTTTTTATTTCGGATTTTCATGGCTCTAAGCCTTGTATTGAGTTGTGACTTGAACACTCTTATGTAAGTCATATGTTCATTACTTTCCAGAAGTAATCAACTTGAATCAAACAATTTCTTTGTAAGTTATAAGCTCTTTACATTCTTAAAAGTAGCATAAATTCATCATTTTTAACAAGTGACGAATTTAACCTCCTAGGTTTTAAAGAAACAATGTCTTACACAAAACGTCTCATGTAGTCAAGAAAGTCCAGTTTCTTGCGACATAACATCTTTGTGACTCTTGAATATTGCGACATAACATCTTTGTGGCTCTTGAATAATTTCTCCCACTCTGTCTTCTAGAAATAAACTTGTATTTTAGAAAGACAGCTTCACGAGCCGCAAACCCGTCGTACTCGTGATAATTGAAGAGGGAAAAATGAGCATTTGTTTCTTTGTGAAAACTTACAACCATGGTACCCTTACCATTTCATATCTCATATGATTCGATTTAGTGGAAAAATAATTTTAGACAAAATGATAAAATCCCCAAAAGGATCAAGTAACTCAAAGTAACTTGATTGAAGTTCAAACCATATCGAATAGCGTTTGATTTCTTATCCAATCACACATTATTTCATAATGCGTGTTAAGAGAGATTAACTTGTGATATTAGATCACAGTTCCATTGGCTTATATCAAAGTCTTCACTTTGATAATCCCATCACGACTAAATCGTGATTTCTTGAACTCTTGAACCTCTTCAAAGATTTCTCTATTTACCTTATTAAGTGAACATATTAGTGTCAACTTAAATCGTTGGTAAAAGAAAATGATCAACCTATTTTGGATCAATGATTTACAATCTCGATGTCCTTTTCAACCAAAAAGGCACGAGACATCTTGCTTTGAGTACAAGATACGCACATACCATTAACAATCTAATGGTTTCAAGAGTACTCGATAACTCTTTGCGTTCATCATTCCAAAATTTTAAGGTTTAATCTTGGGTTACCAATTTTGAGTCTTGCATCATCTTCATGATATATTATTCTAGTTTGGTTTAGAATATAATCACCTTGATAATGGGCTAGCCATACATCAAATCGTGGTGTATAGGGTCACAAAAGTGAAACCTCTTTTGTATCTTAACAAGTTTATATTCTTATTTAGAGTTTATGCACTTAATAGTCATAATTAAGTATAACTTTAAATCCAAAACTAGATTGAGTACACAATTACTCTATCTCTCGACATTATTGTTGCTAGTCGTCATATTCTAATCATCTTATGTATCAAGTACAACGATGTAAACCACCACCGGTTTCTAATATTGACGAAGTAGTACTAGCAAAATTTATGTTTAATCAAATAAACATTTAAAGAAGAAGGTCTCATTAGATGTCCCACAACTAACTTGTTGATTCTTCAATAATTTGGGGTAGTTTCCTTTCTCGTGTCTAACATTTAAGACAATGGAAACTTTATCGGTTGGGATTGATAGGTTTAGTATCGTCATTCTCAACAACTTTACCTTTAACATTACCTAGTATCAATTCCATTATTATCTTTACTTCTTGAACCTCGTTCTCATCTTAACGGTTTAAGAGAATGCTCCCACTCATTTCAATGAGTCTTTGCTTTGAGAAGCAAAATTGAATTTATGAAGATTACTCTTCATTTGTTCGTTTTAGTCTTAAAAACTTTCATTGAAGTGGTTGCGTTATTTTGGTCAATTACGAATTCTTGACAAAACTAATTACCAAAACAATTTTATCGCTTCGATGTACTTAATGCATTTAAGTACATGGAAAAACAATCCATTGCAAGTAGATGTGTTAGTCAAGAATCAAAAACCTGTTTGATAATGAATAACTTTAATCTATACTCTTTACAAGAGATCCTTAGCAATGGTTCATTTGAGGTTTTAGAAGCAAACTCATATTTGTCTTTAGTTACGATATTTTAATGGAGATTTGAATCAAAAACGAAATGATATCGTATATGAATTGTGGTAAAGAAATAGAACAATATAACAACGGAATAGTGGAAAACTTAACATTTATCGTTTTATTAATACTTGAAAAACAAGTAAAGCATTTACATAGTGACCTCTACCCAACTATGATAAATGATTCCAAGACCCAAATTCATATCGACTTAGGCACGGGGTAGCCGATGAAACCTTCATCAATATAACTCGGTGGATTAACCTTTTAATCGATTCTACTTTTAGAACTCTTGGTCGATAAAATTACTCTAATATTTATCTATAGCCCAAAACACATCAACAAGGGCACGGGGTAGCCGATGAAACCCTTATCAATTACTTTTGTTGAGTTCAATCCAAATTTCGAATAAATGTGTCCATTATCCAAACCCATATTAATTTAGGCACGGGGTAGCCGATGAAACCCTCATCAACATGAATTCGGTGGATTAGACATTTATCACCCACTTCCCCTACGTAACAAGGTTTGTACCCCGGGGTAGCCGAGTGCACTCCCTCGCGAAATAGGTTTTCATG
The DNA here is from genome assembly GCF_048544455.1 of Silene latifolia. NCBI lineage: Eukaryota > Viridiplantae > Streptophyta > Magnoliopsida > Caryophyllales > Caryophyllaceae > Silene > Silene latifolia. Next base: position 84,847,076 of record NC_133534.1, read on the forward strand.
GTTTCTACTATTTGGTAAGGCTATGTCTCAATTGTTTGTTTTTAGCGAGAGGTCATGTCAATTTATTATCTATCACGTTTTAAGTGAACTAAAGCGGTGAACTACGATAATTTGAATTGACACGGTCGATAAACTCGATAAAACAACAATGCATGTTTAGTTATGGCGATTTAGCGATGCATGTGACATAAAATAAAATGCAAGCATAAATAAATAAATCCTAGTATGGCCTTCCTAGAATAGAAAAACTATTTAACTATTACATATTCGGAAACCAACTCCATTGGTCCCTTGAACTTCGGTTGTGGCACGCATCTCGAGGTAACACCGTCTTTATGTATCGCCATTCTTGAAGAAATCCGTCTTTGGAAACTCCGGAATGAATAAAATTACATAATAAATTACATAATTTCCTATTATACATTTGTAACTAAAATAAAATAAATCTATTAAATTACAAAACGGTGATACGAGATCACAATAAAAATTACAACCGAATCGATATTCCCATACATTTCGGGAAATACCAATTAAAATCTAAGGCCATACTAAGTAAAATTACATAATTAAAATTATGACTATCATAAAGAAAATGCAGCATTATAATATGTATGAACATGCTCAATTTTATGCTAAATCGCCTTTAATTAGCCAATATCGTATATTACTCGGTTTTTACGGATTTGCGTGATTTCAACATTTTATAATCACAAAAATACATAAACTCATATTTATGCACTAGTTAATTACCCTAACCACTTAGGACTCAAAATATAGTCTTCACTAATAATTTGACCATAATTAACCTTTATTTACAAAATTGTTCATAAATGGACCAAAAATTACAAAAATAAGCTATTTAACTTCAAATAAATCCAAAAATTTCAAATAAATTCAAAATTCAAAATTTAAATTCATGAACATTCTGGAAAATTCCATGACACTCATAATGTTCAAAATTTTAGGTTAAAAATTTCGAAATTTTTTTTTTTTTCCGGAAAAACAATGTTGCGGTTTATCAATTTATAATAAAATAATCATAAAAACATGGAAAAATTATTTTAATTAACTTTTCAATTTTAGATCTGAAAAAGATAATAAAATGCAACATTAGACGTTTTTCCTAAGTCATAGATTATGTTTTATTAATTTCCAACTAATAATGTCACTATTTATGCTATTTTTCTTCCAAAAATTCATAAATCATGCTAAAAGACTTCTATATAGCCAATTATTTTACACACATCTTTTAAAATTGCATGTGACAACATATTAATTTTCTATGACCAGATTCGAAATTTAACTCATATTAACCTATTTTTCACTTAAATCCGAATTTAATAATGAAAAATTCATTTTTCGAGCATAACAAGTCCAAAAATTATGAAAATTTACAGGTTATCTCAAAATAATATATGTAACAACATATCCAAAAACCAAGTGAAAATTCGAAGTATAGCTATTTTTAGACCAAAAATGACATTTTTACTCACAAAATCACATTTAAATGCCATTATAGTAAATTATGAACAATAAAAATCCGAAAAATTAACCAAAATATCCTAAAACACTTTAGGACCAGAAATATTAACATGCATGTAATAATTTCGTGATATATCATAATAACACAAATTTTACAAGTTTTATTTGTTATTCATATAACTTGGAAAAACTTTTAACCAATTTGCATGCAAACAACCGTGGCTCTTGATACCGATTGAAAGAAATGTAGATTCATATACATACTAACATACTCATATATGTTAAATTAATTTGTCATAAAATTAAATACGGATTTTATGCATGCAAACAAATAAACAAAAAGAGAAGAAATCATATTCTTACAATGGATGATTCGGTTTTATGGGCACAAAAGAGATCTCCTTCTCTTTTGTTCTTGAGCTTTCCAAATGGAAGAACAAGGATTCAAGTGTAGAATCCCTCCCAAAAGCATATACCCAAGGAATACATCTTAATAAACCAATACTATTTAGATCTAGTAATAATAATGGTTTTTCAATAAAATTGATACAAATAAATTGTATTTGAGCTCTTGATTATTTTCGGTCAAGAGGTGATGATATTGTGAGTTTATTTCTCTAGAATTCTCATAAATGGTAGAGAGCATGTTTATTTTCTTACACTAGAAAAATTTTTGTATTCTATGAATGAATTAATTGAAAAAGAAAAACTCCTTTTCTTTCCATAGGGTGGCCGAAATTTTTGGCTTGGGTAGGATGCCCAATACCTTTTAATTTTGCTCTTCTCAAAAGCTTAGGTATGCATGCCTACTAGCTAGCTTTCATCATTGTGTTTATACTTAAACAAATAACACAATTTCCACTAACTCCCTCTTAATATTTCGGCACTTATAAAATGGAAGGTCCATTTTATATTTTGTCATTTGTCAATTTTGTCACATGTTACATGTTACATGACATGTTACAATGTAATGTATTTTTATCATATTAAAATCAACGTATTAATAAAAATACGTCATATACAAAAATCGACTTAGTAATTCATAATTACTTGTACCAAAATATTTTACCAATTTATAAATCACAATAAATTGTATTTATAATAATTCATTCAATTCTTTTGTTTCCTTAAACAATAATTTCATCTGAGCAATGATACAATTCGATTACTCAGACCGTATCTCATTTAATCATATTTACAATAAGATACGTAAATTATACTCACAAAATCATCCGTCAATTTTAAGCAATTTAATTAACTCGTATCGGTATACGTTTAATTAAATAATCAATTAAGAGTATTTCCCTATAGGTATGACCTAAGGGGATCAACTGATCACCACCGTCGCACGACAGTAATGTCAAACTCTAGTCAGCCAATCATTACCGATATATGTTGACCAGTTGACAGTAACAAAATTACTTCCCAATTGTATTCTTTAAAATGAGATTTAATAATGATATTTAAATCATATGATCGCACTATTGTTGAGGACACATTTCCCAACAAAAGGGTCCCTAAAAGGACGGGTATTACAGTCTTCCCCCCTTAAAAAGAACTTCGTCCCCGAAGTTCAACTCACCTATCTCCCGCTCCAGACACGGAAACAACACGACCTCACCAATCCTCCCGCTCAAACCATTACTCCTTGGAAATACCATCCCCCCCCATGTCATCATCATCACCGTCCACACTTATACCTATCGACTCTTACCACTATCATGCAAGCATTATCACCATTGATTGTCACTCTTACATGTATGCATCAATTCCTACTAATGATTATGTATCAAACATCGACTTTGCCGTATGAGCCAACACAAACAACCATCGGTCGTCATGTGACAACAATTCGTCAACCCAAAACGTAACTCATATCAACCTCATATTGCACAATTAACATCACCGTGTTACTCGATTCATTCTATCACTTTCACTACAACGCATGAATTACTCCACAAACGAGGTAACCAATTGCACTTCATACAAGTAAAGTAACTAAGGTACTAGAAAATTTTACAATTGAACAACAAAACCTTATAAGCAACCAAAACATAATTTCGAAATCAGCCTTTTATTTCGCGATAATTTTCGCGACATTACTCTTCCCCTCTAAAAAGGAACTTCGTCCCCGAAGTTCACCACCAAAATTACTACACATATTACCTATTATTTGCCTCATAACATTAAAGAAAACCATATTATTTATTATGGACATTACTCGCTAACTATATACTCGTTAAATTAGAAATCATACACAAGCCACCGGAATAACTAGCCGCTGTCTAGAAGGCAGGTTAAAATGGTATGCACAAACGTATGAGAAGATGTAATTCCGGTAATGAGATAAGAACAAGGCGGATGCAACATTTAAACAAAAGAATCTATCACTGGTTCATTAGCTGGTATAAATATGCATAGAAAACTCAAGCACGACTTCCAACATAGCGAATTAACGGTTCAACGATGTTACTAAGCACTAACAACCACGTTAAATATGAAACTTGCAATTATAAAACAATTGAACATTTTTAATTTTCGAAAACCTCCTGTAACAGTGCTACTCGATCGAGTATGTAGCGGTACTCGATCGAGTGCCATGCTACTCGATCGAGTGTCCTGGCTACTCGATCGAGTAGCCTACGTGTCAGAATGCTTTCTATCCCTCCTTCCTGCAGCTACTCGATAGAGTACGGGGTACTCTGTCGAGTACCTACAGGCCAAGGTGTCCTATAAAACTTGTCGTATCCCACATCCGTAAACATAGTCGTCATATAACTTGAGTCGGGATGATTTCCCGACCCCCAACACAATCCTGCAACGTAGTTAAGCGACAAATCCGGCCTTATGGCCAACAATAAAAGTCCAAAATCAAAGTCTCCACAAAATCAACCATCAAAGTCTAACCATCCTACCAATACTACTAAAAACAAAGATAATAACAAGGAGTATCACTCCTGCTGCTGCTGCTCAAACATCACCTCATCATCACCACCGCCGCCAGAAGTACCTTCTCCCGATGTCCCAATCCCCGCATCCACTCCTGCTCCTGCCCCTGGGCCCACGTACCATGGGGTCAAGCCACCGTAGGCAAAGGACTGAGGTGTCCCCCACGCCGACTGATCCACCCCGTAGGAATGGAAAACCCCTGAGTAGTCCCCAACTCCACTCCACCACACCGGATGCGGTCCCTCCGTCCCTATCCCCTGAGCGTACGCCATCTCGTGCATGTTCCGGAGTGTCAAGGTAGATGACACTCTCTCCGCCAAGTAGCTGGATCGTGTCTCCGGGGTGTCGAGGTAAGGGTAGCATGGAAAAGGCTGCTGCTGCTGTGGTGCCTCCGGCCGTGGCCTAGTCTCTGAGGTCCTCTCCCTCACTCGACGGGGTCCTCTCCCCAACCTAGGTCTCTCCACTGCCACGACCGATGCATTCTCGCCCTTTGTCGGCTCCGGTATCACCTCGAGAATGGTGTCGTCGATGAGGTAGGTCTGCAGCTGGCGGGGTCTATCATCCTCCTCCTCCTTCTCCCCATCATCGGAGTCCCACCGTCACTACCGTCGGCTCCAAGGGCTCCGTGGGTGGGAGGTGCTCAGGAGCTGGGATCTTCATCCAACTCATGCCCCACACCCTCCAAGCTAGGCCACCGTCAGCCAAAGTCCTTAACCATTTCAGGTCGAGATAGTATTCGCGGTCCATAGTGGGCACTGGGGTAACTAGCGGCACGTACTCCGAAGAAGCCTCGAAAGAGGTTAGTTTTTCAGCTAACCGTGTGGCGATAGCGCCACAACTCAAGTACCGGGTTGAGGCAGTAGCCATCAAGGCAAGGGCGGCACAGACCATGGAAGGAGCATTGAATACCACTTTCCTGGTCCGCTCCGGGTTCAAGTAGGACATCAGAAGTAACACCTGATGGTTGTTGAGCTTACTGATATCCTTTCTGTCATAAATGAGGTTTGAAAGAGAACGGAGAAAGACCCTCAAGGTAACATGCTGAACGTCATTAATCAGCATGTTGCTTGAGGTAGGGGCTGGTTTCCCGGTCAAGCAAGGCATTAGGCGGCAGACGCCGCACTCAGCTGGGATGTCGGTGATAGAACCCTTGGGAGGCTTGGCCAACCCAAGGTGAGAGGCAAACAAATCCATAGTCAACAGAAAGCTGGTATTCATCAATCTAAACTCAACGATGACCGGCTCTTTGGTCATAGCTAAAGGAGCTCATGAACTCCAAAGTAAGAAAAGGGTAAGTGTGTTTCCTCAGCCTATACAAACCCATAAGACCTAAGGTCTCAAAAATGTGACGGACATCCGTCTCTATCTCCAACTCCTCCAACGAAGTAGTGTCTATACACCTCGTAGGTCTCATTTTGCGTTTTTGTAAGGCTACAAAACGCTCCCTCTGCTTGAAATCAACAAAAACAACTGAAGGGTATTCTGGAACTGCGGGTACCACAGGTCCACTCCCTTCCCCCATCTCAGGTGGGTTACCCCTCCCCCTTTTACTTTGGCGGATTCCAAGGTTCAGTCTCGGCATCTGCTTTAGGCATATGTTCAAGCAACTTGTATAAACATGCAAATATTTATTTCATGTAATTTGAATTCAACATACTCAGTTAGACACACCAATAAACCAACAACTTTTAGCATGTGAAGCACATAATTTATGCCGTTAACTTTGAATATTAAGCTAAGTACATACGTTCACCAGCAGTTTCCAAAATTTGACATACAAGCTCAGATTATTACTATTCATAAGCCACAGCTGTGAAAGAAACTATCATGGTGATTACATATGCTCAACAAATTCGAATATCCTAGCATGATTCTAAGGTTATTCTAAACACACTTCTAATCACATGTGAGGCATTCTTACTAGTTCATGGGGAAGATTAATTTGGAACATATCATTATTACCCTTCAATATTATGAACAACAATTCACTTAAAATTTTCAGACGGTAATTACAGCTGTGATAATTTTGGCATATTTTCATCAATTATCGTTTCTACTATCATATTGAAGTTCAACTTATACTTATAATGTCTTTCACAACACCAATTTTCCAATTATAATTCACGAATTTCCATTTGAGGCACTTTTAAGACGGAGTTTTAAGGCAACTTTCTAAGGTAAAATCATCAAAATCTATCCTCCAACATGATATAAACAATACTTAAGGCTCAATTCTACCATCTAACCATTGTAAAACAACCAAAAATCGATTTCAATTTAAGAGACCCTAGAAATTTCGGGTTCAAATTTTGCAATTTCTAATCTAATTTACAGTAATTGGTCACCAACAAACATGGAAAGAAGGCATGTGAATCATGTTTCAACAATTAAAAGCACCAAATTGATCATAATAATCGAAATTTCAGATTGTTTCACTTCTCTAATACATTCAAAACAATAAATCGTGTAAATTAAGAAGGATAGCATACCTTGATTGATTAACAAAGTAAAGAAACGAAATTAAGCAAGGAAATTAACCCAAGAATCACCACTTAACCCAAGAGTATGAGAGGATTTGAGAGGAATAAGGATTTAGGAGGAACTTAGGGGTTTCGAAATATAGGGAATAAGAGGAAGAAATAGAAAGATTAGGGGTTTTAGAAATCCTGTAGGATTCGCTGTACAGTAACCTACTCGATCGAGTGTCTGGGGTACTCGATCGAGTACCACCCTACTCGATCGAGTAGGAGCTAAATCATCGAGTATCTGCAGGAATGTTCCCCACATCCCGACATCATAGCTTCCTAACTAGATCGAGTGAGGTCTACTCGGTCTAGTAAACACCCGCACTCGGTCAAGTTTAGTTAAGTACTCGGTCAAAGTACGAAGTAAATCAAAGATACCTGCAAAACAACACCGCGTGTCGATTCCAAACTAAGTTCGGAATTCGGCACTAATTATCACCTTCGATCACGTTTTACCATCATTACTCACGCACAACGTATCGCCTTACTAACAAGGCGTATGCCACTTTACGCTACACAACTACCCCACTCGGTTCACCTGCTACCGAATGTTCCATAAACATATTCACGTCATCATATTGTACTTGAACTTACTATACATGTTACTACTAAACTCATGTTCACTCCAATTTGAAGCATATAATTCACATCAATTCTTTCTTTCGCTTATCACATAAATACACACTTTTCAAACAATTGTTCAATCATGTCTTACATTCTATCCTAAGCAATTCATCTTGCACGAATTAAATATTACGCAGCGGAAAAATTCCAACCAACGAATAAGGCATAAATGCATTATTATATGCTATGACTCGAATTATGACTCAACCATACTATAACTATTACCATAGAAATTACTATAGGATTTATAAACTCGTATATGACTCCCGTCATTATTAACTTATAGCAAACACCTACGATTTCAATATTCATGTCACAACATTCAATTCCACATTTTCACGTATCTTTGGCACATAAACTTCCGTCACATAACTCATAACCATCGTATGAACTCACTAATCATTCTAAAAACTCCACTAATTTCACCGATGATTACTAAACGCGGCCCAAATACCACTATCACACCCCTATTAACCCTAACAAAGACTTAACCGGAGGTAGCTCCAGCACAATCAACATACATATCACACATAGACACACGGACTCCACATTCCCATACCATGTGACTGGCTTAAGTGTCATGGGGCCAAGATTTTGAAATGAGGGCGCCTACTCACCCAAAACCTAGCATCAGCTGGGGCTCCCATTACACATACACCAGGTTCATTTTATTAGACTCCCCATGTTCATTTTTTTTTTTGTTACAGGTTCCAAAATCGTCGCTCTGATACCACTTTGTAACACCCCCATATTCAGAGGAGCCTTATCCAGGCCTTCCTTAGCATATAAGGGCGCTACCATCTCGGTTGCCCAAGGACAGTAATAATCAAACGTCAATAAAGGAACTACAATATTGTATTACAAGTGATTTAAACCAACAAGCTATATAAAAGATACAACTCAGAGACTACTCGCTATGACTATCAAAACTCGTGAAGACTCATCCCCGTCTGGACTCCAGCTATCAACAACATCAACACCTGCTAAGACCGACTGCTCACCATAAGGGATCACGGCAGACACATAACAAACAAACAACCACACAAGGTCAGTACTGAGATACGACACAACAATAACAACTACAACTATCAACACAATACGATGCTAGCAGTCTCACACACACACTCACGACAAACCAACCAACCTCTGTCACTGACTGTCCACTGGACCAGTCCTGCCAGTGGGGGACCGCAGCCGTACCCACCAAATCCCCGCTCATCATGCCGAGCGATAACCCTGTCCATTAATGTGCACATCCCCTTCCGTGGCGGGTTCCACGAAGGGCGAAACTAGGGCGTGAAGCCACTCCCGCAAGTGACCCCACTCAGCCGAGACGTATCTCGAGAACCAGAGACGACAACCACTATCACAACCATAGCCATCACAATACAATTAAGACATTAACGATCACAATACAACTACAACGACCGACACACTAGACCATCTACAGAAACTGAGTAGGCGAAACTACCTTTAAGCAACCGCAACCAATCCATGCCGACAGACAACCTGTCCAGCGACCAAGCAACGCCTATAACCACAATACAATTCTATATTACTAACAAGCAACCCTAACTATGAAGAACAAGGACACGGATGATGATTATGACATACCTATTAGGGAGGAAACTCAGCAAGAGACCGCTACCCGACCCAAGAGGCGCTCTCCTAAAGCACAAGGATCATTAAAAGGCTTCCATGGAGGTTTTGAGGTGAAGGGAAGGGAAAGAGGCGACTGAAGGATAGGAGGAAAGTGGCGGAAGTGATTTGCGGATTTAACAAAATGCGATATAAAACCCTCGCTGAAAACTCGGTACTCGATCGAGTACCCAACATACTCGATCGAGTAGCCCCCTACTCGATCGAGTAACCTAACTACTCGATCGAGTAGCCTCTACTCTATCGTGTACCACTCTTAACACGCACCCAAAGATGGTTTTGGCACACTTTTCTAAGACTATTCCCGATCCCAAGGTCAGTCAACGCTGGTCAAAGGGTCCCTAAAAGGACGGGTATTACAGTTTTAATATGGTCCAATCTGATTTATAATTAGATAAACCATTGTATGAGTTAATGGACCCGAAACCCACTTATAAGCCCTCTCTTATAAATACAAAACCCTAACCTAGTAGGCAAGCTCCTCTCTTTTTCTTTTGTGCGTGAATCCCCACGGCAACTTCCCTCTTTTCCTCTCTTTTGTTCTTCTTTTCTCCCTTTAACTCCATTACTTCATTGTTGAATATCTTTCCTTCTTCCAAACTCATACACAAAATATATTTCCACAATCCTTGCTCTTACCTTTACATCATATTTATCTCCAAATTATTTTGTGGGAATTATTTTTATTGACCTTTAGACCTACGTTTTGGGTCTCTTAATTTTATGGGTAAAGAAGAATATATTTTCATGGTGTTTTCAAGGGTTCATTTTGTGTCATTCCTTTGACTTTTTAAAAGAAGATCTGCATGCACGACTTCTTGCACATGGGTTCATGCGTCCTTAAAGGCGGTTTTGGGTAGTTGACATGTGCGTTGGAGACAAGGATTTGATGGTCGTGTCTTTCATGGAGTTTTCATTCTTATTTTGGATCATTAATTGCTACAATGGTAACTATGTGTTTTCCTTTAATTGTGTTTATGCCAATTGATGTAATTTATATGATTTAATAATTGATTTGTGTAATTGGTACGTGTTGGATTATTTACTATCATGTTTAATTGTGTTGGTGTGTTTACGTATGTGTTTTATTGTTTAAATTGCATAATGTATCTTGCCTATACTCCGTTTGAGTGTTTGGGCGTGCGGCTAGGGTTCCCAATGGAAACCCTAGTGGCGACTTGGTGGTGGTATGGGGGAAGACCTGGAGTTATTGCTAAACTAGTATAACCTTGAGATTATAGCTCAATGTTATAGCTGGGTTGGTACACTCTGAGGTTGTGATAAAGTTATAAGTGAAGTCGTATAACTTTCAGATTATAGCTCAATGTTATAGCTGGGCTACTATAACTTAAGTCACATGTCGATGTTATAGCTAATGCTAATGTAACATTAGGCTAATGAAGTCAATGTTATAGCTAAAGCTAATATAACATTGGGTTATGAGGTAAGGTTATTGTTAATGTTATAGCTGAAGTTACTATAACATTGGTTGCGTATACTTGTTTCATATGTTGTATTGTGTTCAACATGTTATGTCCTGGTGTTGCATATGTCTTTGGTTACTCTTTTTCATATGATTGTAGGGTAGTCAGTTATATTATCCTACGGTTTGATAATGATGTTATTCATGTATGTATGGTCAGTTATACTGTGCATTGTTTGTGGTTTGGTTGTATAGATGACGTGAGGTATCAGTTACATACCGAACGGAATGAACTAATGCAACCCTTCGGGGTCTGGTGTATGGTCTATGGTCGGGGGTAATGGAGGCAGTTGTTATACGCTATATTCCCCGAGTGTCGTTCGGTGTACAGTTATTGCACCGAGAGTCTGGCCAGGTCTTAGACATATATACAGTGGTTATATGCTATACATAGTACCTTGGATGCAGTTGTTATACGGTCCACACCGATAGAGGCAGTTGTTATACGCTCCGTCAGTTCAGAGCCAGTTGTTATACACTCTGACAGTTAGAGGCAGTTGTTATACGCTCTAACGACGTTCATTTTATACACTGTGCTTGTGACTAGAGGCAGTTGTTATACGCTCTAGAAGGTTGTTGGTTTGGTCATATGGTACGTGGTCATAATGGTTCTATGATGTGTATGATGTCATAATGTGGTGTATGTTATGCGTCGTCACATGCTGATTGACTTAGAGTCAATATATTGAATAATTATCTTCTTATGCCATTGTTTGGTAGTGAGTTGTTATAAAGTTTTCATGAGTATAGATGGTCTCACATGTTTACTAGTTTTGCATTTCAATTATTAATCATTGTTGGTTATGTTCAATTGTTGTAAACATGACTGGGAGATCTTCAAGTTACTCCCGACTGATTGTCAACCCCACTCTCAGGTTGAATGCTCGTCGCTTTTTGGATGATGTTGCTTGGGATGCATCGAGGGGCGAGACGAATAATAAATTAGGAGTTCGTTTTCATGTTTTGAGACCCTTTGAATAATGTATTAGTTTGGTTTTGGATTTAGTAGCGAACCGGATTGGTCAGGTGTTTCCGACACCTTGACCATGTTATCATTGTTATACTCTGATACTTAATTTTATATACGTTTCCCTTTATTTTATAATCCGGGTTGTTACAGTTGGTATCAGAGCGAACACGCTCCCAACTCTCGCTTAGTTGATGACTAAAATAAATTGACTTAGTAAATGAGTGAGAGTAAATGGGGTAGAAACAATGAAGGGCTTGTTTGTTTATGCCTTAATGTTTAGCATCGTTATTAATTATATTGCATGTTTTGTTCATGCACTTGTTTGTTTATGCCTTAATGTTTCATATTTTTATTAATGGTCGGACTAAATCTTTTCGGTAACTTGTCGTTAGGAGCACCTAGACCAAAACACAATTTATAGCTTCACAAACAACTCTACAATTAGTAAAGAGGCAAGTAAAGGTCGGATCCCAAGGGACGGGAATTGAGATGAGATTTCTATTGTAACTAGGGGTGTCTTAGGGGTGTCACAATTTGGGTTGATGTAGAAGGTCACTAAACTAAATAGCAATAAAAGTAAACAAACAAGATGAATTAAAAAGGGTTGTAAACAATTGATAAAAAGCACTAGGGTATCATGGGGACATAGGGGATTCATGAGAATTGATCATACAAACATGTTCTCAAATTATAAGCAAGCAATTATTGTTAGGATGGATTGAGTTGGGTTATATCTTACAATCCTCGGAAAGTTTGGGTCCCGGAGCCGAATCGATTAGATTGTACAACACCTACAAGTCGACTTAGTCTTCCCTACTCAACAACATGCATGGTCTATTGAGACTTGAGTTGGTTTATGTCTTACAAGTCTCATTGAAAAGATAGGTGATGGGTAAAAAATGCAAGGATTCATAGGCTCGCATTTCATCAAACATAACATGTGCATGAGTTGAGATCATAACAAGCAAGCAAATAAATCATGAAAGCATATTAATTTAAGCATGAATCATTCCCCATGTTGGTTTCCCCTAATTACCCATTAACCCTAGCTAAGTGACTACTCACTCATTATCATGTTGAATATGCTAGCAAGGTTGTCAATCATACCAACAAAGTGAAACATGATGAATAAATGAAAGTAATTAGCAATAATTAAAAAGGAATTAAGAGACTTATACCTACTAATGATTCCAATAATAAAGCAAAGAATAAAAGAAGTACTTGATGCTTGATTGAGAGGTTGTTAATCTCCCAATAATAACCCAAATAATCTTCAATTACCCAAAATAAAGGATGAACAAAAGAGAGATTAATGAAATAAAACTTGTATTAAAACTTGATTAATTGTTGATTACAATATTAAAGAGAGATTTGATTGATATTAACTATACTAAAGATTGCTAAGAAGAACATGCTCTTCTAATTAGACTAATGGGGTATTTATAGTGGGGATTAGGTGTAGGAATTAGGGTTAACTAAGGGCTTAAATGACGATTAAGTCCCTACTTAAGGAAACGCCGGTATTTTTGAAAGGATGGGCATCTTTCTTGAAGCTTGAAGAAGACGAAGTTGTTCTGCCTTGGAATCAGTGCGTCTTTAGCACGGGACGACCGAATTCGTGGGTCTCTGCCCGGGCGTCTTGGGGAGAAGACGGGCGTCTTCTGGGGTTGCTGCCCGGGCGTCTTGGAGTGAAGACGCACGGATTGTGAAGGTGGAGGACGGGCGTCTTCAGGACAATCCGCACGGATTGCTGGACAGTCACATTTCTTCTTCTTTTCTCCCCTTTTCTTCATAAAATCCTTGGGGATTTCCTCGGGGATGCAAGGATCTTTTCTCATCATTTCCCATCTACTATAGTATGTACAAAGGCCTTCTAATCTTGTCTCTCCTTGATGCTTGGTCATTGAATTCAATCAATTTAGTCTCGTTTTGCCATGAAAATGCAAGGTTTGCACTCCTTTCCTACCAAGGACACAAAACCTCAAAGAATATGCAAAAAAAAGAACTAAAGACAATAAATGACCCAAATATGCATTAAAAATCATGGGAACAAGGCTAATTCGGGGACTAAATATGCTCTAATTATGGTCACATCAAATATCCCCAAACCGAACCTTTGCTCGTCCCGAGTAAAGAGGTGACAAAGACTAGGACCATTATTTAAACTAACCTAATAACATAGCCGATATGAGACAATTAGCGGGTCTCACTCCGCCCCTTCAACTCACAACAAGGCAACCATGAGGTAGGATGCCTTCTTGCAAGGCAATGCGGGTCTTGCCAAAATGGCAACACATCCAAAAATTAAGCACACAAAAACAAATAATGGATGCATCTACAAACGAATAGCCACTTTCCTCATCTAAGTGGCGAAAATTATCTACAAGGGAAGCAATTCAAGGGTACACACTCCTTCATAGATGCAATTTCTTCAAACTACTAAGCGTAGAAGGATACCAATAAATCACCTCCGAGTTGTGTCAAGCTAGGGTACCTTTGTCCTCAATCGTTAAATGCTTTTGTCAAGAGTAGACTCCCTATGGTGTTAGAAACACTGGAGGATCGTGGAATTCCCCCTCTTGCCTAGACAAGAAGAAGGGTCGTCCCCTCTCTACCATGCACAAAAATGGATTCGGTGGATAAAGGGATCAATAGATATTTAAGTTTCACTTTGGGAGTTTGCTTTCATTTTTGTTTTTCTCCCCAATTTCATGTGGCATATAACATTTGAGAACACTTTCTTGCCATTTCTTTTTGATTTTTGGCATTTCAATACTTGACAACTTTCAACTTTTCTTTACATTTCTTTTTGAACATTTTCAATGTCACCCCATATGTAGTGAGGGTGGCTTATATTTGAAGCTTTAGGAGTTCTATTTTTGCTCCTCTTTTCATTTGATGCATTTTTGCAAACTTTCTTTCACTTTTCATTTCTTGAACTCAAATCAATTTCTTTTTGTGCCCATTCCCTTTGATGACAAAAATGTGGTAGAACATGGATGATGGATGGATGGATGCATGGTTTCAAGGGTTACCTTGGAATAAACGGTAGCCAAGGAGTTATCACACCACAAGGTACTCTTGACTAGACCTTAAACCATGGGTCAAAGGATACTAGCATGACACATCCTAGGGTGTTTTACAAGTATTCTAACAAGCAAAGTCTTAAGAAGAAAAAGCATCTACTAGGGCCTATATACACTTGTCAAGCTTCCCAAGTAGACGGTTTCGCAAAATTTTTCTAACATGCAACTACATGCCATGATGCAACTAACATATAAACATCCTAATGCAAATGATTCTACCAACTAATATGACATATAAACTAAATGCAAGTCCTAAGTTCACATTGTTATACCGCATCAATCAAAATAAAGCCACATAGTCATTAAAATAAAGAGGAAAAAAGAGATTTGGAAAGATCATACCATGCGGTCTTCAATATCCTCATGTCTCGGATGTGGCGTAGTCGATCAGTGTGAACAATGATAACACAAACACAATATATACAATAATATATACACGACTACACTACAAAGGAAATGAACATGTTTTTGGTTTTTCAATGTTTCAAATTTTTATGGTTTTTTGAATAAAAGTTAAGTTAGAATTCCCCATCCCCACACTAATATGGGCATTGTCTTCAACGGCCAAAATGATGGGAAATCATGCAAGCATGATGCATGTGATGTGACCATAATTAGCGCATATTTAGCCCCCGAATTAGCCTTGTTCCCATGCTTTTTAGTGCATATTTGGGTCATTTATTATCTTTAGTTCTTTGTTTTGCATATTCTTTGAGATTTTGATCCCTTGGTAGGAAAGGACTAAGAATCTTGCATTTTCAAGGCAACACGAGACTAAATTGATCGAATCCAATGACCAAGCATCAAGGAGAGACAAGATTAGAAGGCCTTTGTACATATTATAGTAGATGAGTAATGTTGAGAAAGGATCCTTGAGTCCCCAAGGAAATCCCCAAGGAATTTATGAAGAAAAGGGAAGAAAAGAAGAAGAAATCTTGCTGAAGAACAATCCGTGCGGTTTCATCCCAAGACGCTCGGGTTAGCACTGCCACAATCCGCCCGGATTCCTCCAAAGTCGCTCGTGTTCTACCGCCAGAATCCGCCCGTCCCGACACTAATACGCTCGGATTCCTCTACAGCGCAATTTCGTCTTCACCAAGCTACAAAGAAAGAAGCCCTTTCTTCGAAAAATACCGGCTCCTCCCTGCTCAATCTAAAAAGTGTAATTACTAGTTTAGCCCTTAGTTAACCCTAATGCATCCCCCTAATCTCCACTATAAATACCCCATTAGTCTAATTAGAAGAGCATGTTCTTCTTATCAATTCTTAGAGTAGCTAATACCAATCAAATCTCTCTTTAATTTTTTAATCAACAATTAATCAAGTTCTAATACAAGTTTTATTTCCTTAATCTCTCATTTGTTCATCCTTTATTTTGGGTAATTGAAGATTATTTGGGTTATTATTGGGAGACTGACAACCTCTCAATCAAGCATCAAGTACTTCTTTTATCTTTGCTTTATTATTGGAATCATTAGTAGGTATAATTCTCTTAATCCCTCTTTAATTATTGTTAATCACTTTCATTTATTCATCATGTTTCCTTTTGTTGGTATGATTGACAACCTTGCTAGCATGATCAACATGATAATGAGTGAGTAGTCTCTTAGCTAGGGTTAATGGGTGATTTGGGGAAACCAACATGGGGAATGATTCATGCTTAAATTAATATGCTTTCATGTTTTATTTGCTTGCTTGTTTTGATCTCAAGTCATGCACATGTTATATTTGATGAAATGCTAAGCCTATGAATCCTTGCATTTACAACCATCTCCTATCTTTTAAATGAGACTTGTAAGACATAACCCAATTCGAGTCTCATTAGACCATGCATGTTGTTGAGTAGGGAAGACTAAGTCGACTTGTAGGTGTTGTACAATCTAATCGATTCGGCTCCGGGACCCAAACTTTCTTAGGATTGTAAGATATAACCCAACTCAATCCATCACAACAATAATTGCTTGCTTATAATTTGAGAACATGTTTGTATGATCAATTTCCATGATTCCCCTATGACCCCATGACACCCTAGTGCTTTTTATCAATTGTTTACAACCCTTTTAATTCATCTTGCTTGTTTATTTCCATTGATATTTTAGTTTAGTGACCTTCTACATCAACCCAATTTGTGACACCCCTAAGACATCACTAGTTGCAATAGAAATCTCATTTCAATACCCGTCCCTTGGGATCCGACCTTTACTTGCCTCTTTACTAATTGTAGAGTTGTTTGTGAAGCTATAAATTGTGTTTTGATTCGGACGTGACCCAACGACCACACCTTTAATTGTGAACACGAAACGGACCGATAAAAAATGGCGCCGTTGCCAGGGACGGTGTTTACTTGATTTAGATTTTTTTTATTGTTATTAGTTGTGTCTTTCTTCGCCTTGGGGAAGTAAAACTCCTCAAGGTTTGTTCTAATTGTTTTTGAGTTGTTTGATATTTTGCATGTCTAGAAGGTCACAAGGTGATTTGTTACCTTTTGACCATGAAATTGAAAGAACCTTGACGAACAGTAGGAGATTTGCTAGGAGGAAGTTGAGAGGTATTAGTGAGGTTGTTCAACCAACTATTGAGTTCATCAACCCTTTTGCAAGAGAAGGAGAGGAGAACCCATTACACAATACCACCCAAAATCAACCTACAATGCCTAAATTTTCGTCACATTCCGTACCCACCGAGGAGAACCTACCCAATGGTACTCCTACACCAAAACATCTAACCGGAAATTTTATTGCCAAATCCACCTTTATCCAATTAGTCGAAAGGAGCCAATTTGGGGGGATGCCTAGTGAAGACCCTCATTCTCATATGGAAACTTTTTGCGACTATTGTGATGCGATCTCTCAAACCGGTGTGACTCAAAACCAAATTCGATGGGTCTTATTTCCTTTTTCTCTAATCGGCACCGCGAAACAATGGTTGAAGGGCCTTGATAAGGCCACTCTCGGAATAGATTCTTGGAAGAAGTTGGCTCTAGCTTTCTACAAAAAATTCTACCCACCGGAAAAGACTAACATGCTAAGAGCTCAAATTACGGGTTTTAAGCAAAGGGATGAAGAATCCTTGTATGAAGCTTGGGAGCGGTTCAAGGGAATTTGTCGCTCATGTCCTCACCATGGACTTAGCGAATGGTTCTTGGTACAACAATTTTGGAACGGTTTATATGAAGATTCAAGGAACATTCTCAACATGGGATCAAATGGAATGTTCACCGAAGTTGATGACAATCAAACATGGAACAAAATTGAGGAAATGGCGGTCCATAACTCACAATATAGTAGACCTCGCAAGGCTACTAGAGGAGGAAAGCATGAAGTGGACTCCGTTACTCAATTGGGTGCTCAACTTAATGCTCATATTGACACAATCAATTTGAAGTTTGAAAAAGCTATGGCTAGACTTGAAGAAGTCTCAAAATCACCAAAACATCATGTTAATGCCATGACGGCATCCTCATCAATCCCAAGTGGGATATGTGAGAATTGTGGAACTTTGGGACATGACCAAAGTGAATGTAGGGGAACAAATGAACAAGTGAATGCTTTCCAAGCATACAAGAGTGGTACCCCTTATTCCAACTATTACAATGAAAACACCAAGTTTCACCCAAATCTCTCATACAAAAGCCAAAATGTTCAAAACCCACAAACAACATACACTCCACCACCCATGAGAAACCAAAATCAAAGACCCTTTTTCAATCAAAACCAAGGTTACCAAAATCAAATTCCATACAATCACCAAAATGACCAAGGTTTTGATGTCCAAAAAGCGGTCCTCCAAATGCAAAAGAATCAACAAGAATTTTTCACTCAAATGCAAAAAGATAGTCAAGCAATGGAAACCACCATCAACAACATTCTAACTCACACCAAGATGTTGGAAACACAATTGACTTAACTAGCATCTTCAAGCTCACAAAGACAAAAGGGGCAATTACCACCTCAAAGTAATCCCCCAAGACATGAAACGGTTAGTGCCATTCACTTGAGAAGTGGTACAAGGTATGAAGCACCGAAGAAGCAAGTTGAGGATGAATTTGTGGAAGCTAGTGATAAGGAAGAAATTATGCAAAACTCCAAAGATGGAGAATCATCAAAAGAAGAAATTTCAAAGAGAAATGAAGACAAGGTCAAGGAGAATGAGCCCATTGTGATTAGACTTCCTTTTCCAAGTCGTCAAGCCAAGCCCAAATTTGATGACCAACTTGGAAAGTTTATGGAAATTGTGAAGAATTTGGAAGTCTCAATTCCTTTCACGGAATTAATAAATCACGTGCCGGCCTATGCGAAATACATGAAAGATATCCTCACAAAGAAGAAGTCGATCCGGAAACTTGAGACTATCGCCTTCACTAAGGTGAGTAGTGCAATACTTCAAGGGAGTTCACCTCCAAAACTAAAGGATCCGGGAAGCTTCTCAATACCGTGTACCATTGGCGAAACAACGATCAACAAAGCCTTATGTGATCTAGGGGCTAGTGTGAGTGTTATGCCCTACTCGGTGAGTAAAAGGTTGGGGATGGGAGAACTTAAATGCACCAACATCACACTCCAAATGGCCGATAGATCGACGAAGACACCATTAGGGATATGGGAAGATGTCCCCGTACGAATTGGGAAGTTTTTCATCCCGGTGGACTATGTCATTGTTGATATGGAGGAAGATTCCAACATTCCAATCATTCTAGGAAGACCTTTCCTACACACCGCGGGTGCGGTGATTGATGTGAAACATGGTGAGCTCACTCTAGAAGTGGGAGATGAAAGCATAACCTTTAATCTTGACAAGACTATGAGAGCTCCTCGTTTGCATGAACCGTGTTTCATGATTGATCATTATAGCCGAAAGGATGAGAGGAAGAAATCGGAACTTCAATGGAAGAAGAAAATTGAAGATGCTCCATTCAAAGAGCAAGTAAATTGTGACAAGGAGAGCTTGCAAAGCTCATCAAAATCAATCAAAGAAGAAGAGGATGGCCTCATTGGCCAAGAGAGGAATTTGGGAGAGTTGTCTCCATCAAATCAAGAGATTTTCAATGATCAACCTAATGAAGTTTGTGGTCTTTGGGACGACGAATTTGAAGGGATTTTTAATCCCTACATTGGTAATGCCATCGATCAAGACCGACAACAAGGGCCAAAGTCTATCGAAGAGCTCTATAACAATAATGAACAAGCTTTTGATTACTTTTTCAAGGTGTTGAGCAACATCAACAACACCTTGAACATGCCCCCTTGACATCTCATCAAGAATGAGAGTTTGGTGGAGTCCTCCCTAAACCACCGTTTGTAAATATTTCTAACTCCCTAACTCGCATTTCAATTCTTGTATTGCATTTTTTGTCATCTTTGGATTTTTATTTACTTTGATCAAGATAATTGTCATGTTTGAGAGAAGTGAGGGAGGGACTAATAATTTCAATTGATGTGTAGTGCTCTAGCTTAGTGTGGGGATGGCAATTGCCTAGGCTATCCATGCCTTAGTAGTGCCCCCACAATGAAGAACACAAGATATAAAGAAGAATGGAAGAATGGTAAGGGATATGCATTGTACACGGATAGAACTGAATCCGGGTACAAAGGGGCCGAATCCGAGCGGATTCAGGAGAATCCGCCCGTCTACAGACAATCCGAGCGTATTGGGTAGAAGACGCACGTCCCTATGAGCTGAATTTTTTTTGAAAGATTTTTGACTGTAAGAGAATCCGGGCGTCCTGAACAGCAATCCGCTCGTCTCTGGAAATCCGCCCGTCTTGAAAGGAAGACGCCCGTCTTCTTTGCCGAGGAAAACAAGAAAAATTCCTGGACTGAAATCCGTCCGTCTTCTGAAGAATCCGCCCGTCCCGTGTCAGCGAATCCGAGCGTCTTCTCTTAAAGACGCCCGTCTTTAGGCGAGTTTTTCCCAACCCAGAAAGTGCAGAATCCGCCCGTCTTGAGCAGAAACCGCACGGATTGCCCCTGTAGTTCGAATTTTTTCGGGCTTTATAAAACCCCTCCCACCTTCACTCATTCATTCATTCATTCATTCATTCATTCATTCATTCATTCATAACACTACTTCAAAACATCAAAACCCTCATCCTCTCCATCACAAAAACAAAATTCCTCAACTACATTCACCAAAATCAAATCAAATCATCCTTTTAACAACAAATCAATCACTCCTTTTTCAATAAAAAACAAAACCAAGCACAAAATCTTCAACCTTTGAGTCGATTTTTGAATTCATAAAGGCAAAGCCTTTCACCTTTAAATCGATTTGGGTACATTACAAATTGAAGATTTTTCATTCTTTTCTTGGTTAATTCATCAATGGCAAGGACTAAGGGAGCAACAAAGGCACCAAAGGCTAAGACACTTTCACAAAGGCAAAAGGCTCTTCAAGCAAAGAAAGCATTGGCTATGGTGGTAGCAACCCCAAACTTGAAAGTGCAACAACAACAACAACCTTCTATGGGAGCAACAACATCTACGACTCCGGAAATTGATCAACTTTTGCATTATCCGGAGGTAACTTTTATTTCCAAAACCCATAGAGATATTTTTGCCAAGTTTGCTAGGAAATCTCTCTTTAATTTTGTAATCAACAATTAATCAAGTTCTAATAGAAGCTTTATTTCCTTAATCTCTCTTTTGTTCATCCTTTATTTTGTGTAATTGAAGATTATTTGGGTTATTATTGGGAGATTGACAACCTCTCAATCAAGCATCAAGTACTTCTTTTATCTTTGCTTTATTATTGGAATCATTAGTAGGTATAATTCTCTTAATCCCTCTTTAATTATTGTTAATCACTTTCATTTATTCAACATGTTTCCTTTTGTTGGTATGATTGACAACCTTGCTAGCATGATCAACATGATAATGAGTGAGTAGTCTCTTAGCTAGGGTTAATGGGTGATTAGGGGAAACCAACATGGGGAATGATTCATGCTTAAATTAATATGCGTTCATGTTTTATTTGCTTGCTTGTTTTGATCTCAACTCATGCACATGTTATATTTGATGAAATGCTAAGCCTATGAATCCTTGCATTTACCGCCATCTCCTATCTTTTCAATGAGACTTGTAAGACATAACCCAACTCGAGTCTCATTAGACCATGCATGTTGTTGAGTAGGGAAGACTAAGTCGACTTGTAGGTGTTGTACAATCTAATCGATTCGGCTCCGGGACCCAAACTTTCCTAGGATTGTAAGATATAACCCAACTCAATCTATCACAACAATAATTGCTTGCTTATAATTTGAGAACATGTTTGTATGATCAATTCCCATGATTCCCCTATGACCCCATGACACCCTAGTGCTTTTTATCAATTGTTTACAACCCTTTTAATTCATCTTGCTTTTTTATTTCCATTGATATTTTAGTTTAGTGACCTTCTACATCAACCCAATTTGTGACACCCCTAAGACACCACTAGTTGCAATAGAAATCTCATTTCAATACCCGTCCCTTGGGATCCGACCTTTACTTGCCTCTTTACTAATTGTAGAGTTGTTTGTGAAGCTATAAATTGTGTTTTGATTCGGACGTGACCCAATGACCACACCTTTAATTGTGAACACGAAACGGACCGATCAGCATGAATTCTACAGTAAATGCAAGCTACACTAATCTACACTACATGATGCATGGTTTTTGTTTATGACGAAGAGGATAATTTAGATTACCGGCCGTTGTGTATGTATGTACTTCCCCAAACCGAGTTAGACATTATTTCTAATGTCCTAAGGTTGGGTGTAGTTCATGCACACACGATGTAATGCATGAAACTAAATTTGTCATTTTGGATTTTCAAAAGTGGGAACAATAAAATAAGAACACCTCAATGGGGCCGAGGTGTTAGTCCTCTATGTTGCTAGGACTACTCCAATCATGATCAAGATAAATAAATAAAACAAAGAGAGAAACACACAAACCTCAAGAGGGTAGGAGCCTCCAAAGCTTGCTAATCTTCCATCATATCATCACTATCATCATCTTCCTCAATAGAAGTGGACTGATCACCACTTCCCTCTTCACTTTCTTGTTCACTTTGTTCAACATCCTCTTCTTCTTCTTCACTAGCCTCTTCATCAATGCTATCATCAACCGCATCACCGACAACCTCATCGTCACCCGGAATCTCACCCCTAGATGCACTCGGAAAGAAGACTTCCCTATCCGCCCAACTAGGCAAAGGACATGAAGGATCAAGGAGTCCTTGCCTAGATAAATGAAGGAGGGGTGGTTATTGGGCTAAGTAAGCATCTTCCCGATCCTTACAAGCTTGCTTGTACATCTCTTGCATAAGAAGAGTCATATAATCTTTGCTTACTTCAACACCTTCGGGTTTGAACTCTTGGTACTTGAAAGGATAGGGTGGTGTGACAATGGAAGAGGAGGGTATTTCAATTTCATCCCTTTGTTGTCGGATAATGTATTCGGCCTATTTTGAGAGGGGAAGGAGATAGTTGGTCCGATGGACACTTAAACAACAAATCTTCGAAGGCAAAATAAAAGATCTAGCCTCACTAGTGAGCCATCCATACTTGGTGTCAAGAGGGTTATGAGAGACCCACTTGTATTTGTTTATCATAGCATTAATATCAATGAGATGACCACCCTTTTTCGCCACATA
Source organism: Silene latifolia (assembly GCF_048544455.1). Classification (NCBI taxonomy): domain Eukaryota; kingdom Viridiplantae; phylum Streptophyta; class Magnoliopsida; order Caryophyllales; family Caryophyllaceae; genus Silene; species Silene latifolia. Next base: position 84,870,488 of record NC_133534.1, read on the forward strand.
CTTTCTATCCTTGTTGAAGTTCGGATCAAAGTATTTAACCAAAAGAGTGACTAGACCTCCATTCACAATAACGGTAGTGCCTTGCTTCCCACAATCAACATTTAGAAATCTATCCACCAAAAGCCTTAGAGAGTTGAAAGGCTTGGTGAATTCCCTTCCAATGTTTAAGGCCGACTCAAGAAGAACAAAATCGAGCTTGGGATTTGATACGTGCATATTCTATACACTTTATTTGCAGTTTTGGCATGTATTTCCATGCGTATTTGTTAGCTTTAAGCCACTATTTCTCCCGAAACAGTTTACTTTGCGATTTCTATGACTTATTGTAGGAATGAGTGGAAGTAGGCTAAATCAAGCTTAAATCGTCCTCCGGAAGCTGCTTTAGGGGAACTTGGAAGATGGGAGCTCGGACTTGTCCACCTCGGGATGCGTGCATTAGAGTGAAGTGGCTGCTTTGAAGAGAGGAGGACTTACTGCACAACTCAGTTGGTCGATCGACCAACCTCTTCAGTTGATCGACCGTGGAACTTCAGCGGATTCTACTGTACTACACTCACCAGTCGATCGACCATGCTACTTAGTCGATCGACCAGGTTTCGAGGCTGAGATTTATTTTTCGTGCTAGACTTTTAAAAGCCCAATTGTAATTTACTCTTTTGGCATCGTTTATCAGTAGAACGCAGAATAATTTTAGGTTATGCTTTTTATTCAAGAACTCAGTTTTAGATCTAGCTTAGAGGCAGAAAAGGGAGACGACGGAATTCCGGATTCGATTACTTTGTTCATCATTTAATTAGTAGGCTTTTATGCAATTTCCTTCTTCTTGAATTTCTTGTTAATTCAATTCTTGTTGTTACCAATTTAATTTCAGCAATTCAGTATTTTGTCTTTTGTCTGTAATTCAATTCAATCATGTCAATCTTATATTCTGCCTTTAAGTTTGCAATTGTTGTAGTTTTAATCATGCATAGCTAATTACCTTGATTGGGAACAAGGTGAGCCATGGCATAAATTAGGGTTGTTTTGTTAGTATGATTTCTTCCGTATCGATCTTATTACCTTTTGATAAACCCGTCTTGCTAGATTGAAAGATTAGTGGGTTAGGCTTTCATTTGGTTGGAATTTCCTTTGAGCGAATGCTTTGAGAAATTCTTGGGAATTATAAGACCGTAAAGTATTTGAGCATTGATCGAAAGGCCTGCTCTTACTTTCCGAGACTGTTACAAGACCTCTACTATCCCTTTGTGATCTGACCTTAGCCATGGTGAACCGAAGTTCCTGATCTTCTTTTTATCTTGTTGAGAAATTTCATATTTTAGCAACTAGTCATTAGAAACAAACAAATTCAAAACCCTCATTTAATTGTTACTTTATTAGACTGAAAATAGCAAATAGAATTGATCTTGTCTCTCTGTGGTTCGACCCTTACTATCACTAGCTATAGTTTTAGTTCGGATTTATAAATTAAATTTTGATACAAAACGACGGTATCAAATTTTGGCGCCGTTGCCGGGGAGACGATGTAATTCTGTTTGCTTTATTTTTAGTTTATTTTTCTTGTCTCAAGGAACTTTGGTTCCTTGAGGCCGTTGCTTACTCATGCTTCTAGTTTTGCTTCTACACAGTTAGAAGACAGGTTTTTGAGAGGAAGGCTTGAGTACTCTCACTTTTGCGAATATGGCTACGATATATGATAATCTTCAGCCAAAAGAGCAGCACCTTCCAAAGGGGCACGTGTTACCTACCCCAACTACCGGTCACTTCGAATTTCGTTCCTCTTATATTGATTTAGTGGAGCGAAATCAGTTTGCTGGTCTACCGGACGAGGATCCTTTGAAGCACATGGAAATTTTCACGGACTCTCATTGTTCCATACCTGCACCGGCTGGGGTGACCCAGGATGAAGTAAAGGGGATAATGTTCTTATACTCCTTGAAGGATTCGGCGCGAGATTGGTACCGCTACCTTGATAGGGTAGCAGCGGGAGTCATAGATTGGACATCTCTAGCGTTAGCCTTCTACAAGAAATACTTCCCACTTTCAAAGAAAGATGCCTTGAGAAGTAAAATCACAAATTTTCAGCAAGGACCTGATGAGGGCTCTTGTGAAGCGTGGGGACGTTTCAAGAGCTTGGTTAGGGCTGTCCTTCACCATGGTTTCCAGCAGTGGTACCTTTGCAACTTATTCTATAATGCTTTATATGATGATTACAAGGTCATCCTGGATGCAGCTCCGAATGGTAGGTTCCAAAATAATACCGGTCAGAATAAAGGTTGGAACACTATTGAGGAGATGGCAGTCCATAGAGCCGAGTTTGGAAGTTCGCGTGGAATGTCGCGAAAGCAAAGTGATGAAATGAGTGCCGTTGTGACACTCATAACTTCTATTACTGCCCGTCTCGAGAAGCTCGAGACCTCTGAAGCTTCCAAGGAAAGAGTTGAAATTCCTGTCTATAATTCAGATGAGACCGCGGAATTGAGAGAAATGGTCCGAACTCTTTTGGTTCAAGTCGCGAAATAATAGAAGCAAATTTGGAATTGAATCTACAAAGAATTTTGTGAAGCAGTTGGAGAATATAGAGGCTAAGCAAGTCGCCAATTCTTCAAGCAAATGCGAGGGGCCAATTGAAACGATTAATGCCATTAATCTCAAAAGTGTCCTCTCTTATGAAGGTCCCGATAAGCCAAGAGGAGACTCGGGAAATGATGAAGAGGCTAGTTTAAATTCTTGTCCGAAAACGAACTATATTGCCAGTACCGGCGATCGATCGACCACCAACAGTAGTCGATCGACCGGAATTCCTGAGGAAAAAGTTTCTGATAAAAAACTATTCATGCCCAGCACAAGTGGTCGATCGACCACCAACAGCAGTCGATCGACCGAGGTTCCTGAAGAAACAGTTTCTGACAAGAAACTGTTCACGCCCAGCATGATTGGTCGATCGACCGAGTCCAATGGTCGATCGACCGGGTCTCCAGTGCAGGACGAAAATCCGTCAACTAGTTTGCATGATTCTACACTTATTGATGATTTGACGGAGGTTTTAAACTAACAGAAGCCGAAGGTCACTGATCCTACGGCCAGTGCTGCAGTCCCGTATCCGGAGCGTTTAAAGAATACGAAGCTGGAGCGCAAGTTTGGTAAGTTTTTGGAAATGGTCAAGAATCTCGAGGTAACAATTCCTTTCACCGACCTAATTACCCAGGTACCCTCTTATGCTAAATTTATGAAAGACATTTTGAATCGTAAGAGAAATTTTCATGATGATGGTAATGTTGCTTTCGTGGAAGAATGCAATGCTCTTTCGCAAATTAATATACCACCTAAATTAAAGGACCCGAGTAGTTTTTCAATTCCCTGCACTATAGGTAACCAAGAAATTGGAAAGGCCCTTTGCGATTTAGGGGCCAGTGTCAGTGTCATACCATACTCTGTTTGTGAAAGGCTAAATATTGGTAGACTTAAGGTGACCGATATTACCCTTCAGATGGAAAATAGATCGACTCAGAGACCTTTAGGAGTCTTAGAGGATGTACCCGTTCGAGTGGGTAAGTTTTTTATTCCTGTCGATTTCGTTGTTTTGGACATTGCAGAGGACAGTCAGATACCTATTATTTTAGGTAGACCATTTTTACATACAACCTGGAGTCGTAATAGATGTCAAACGCGGAATCATTACCTTAGAGGTAGGGGATGACACCATTGAGTTTAGTCTTGCTCGTAAGGCTACTGAACCTGCTGATGATGACATGTGTTATTCCATTGATATTGTTGACAGGGCTGTTAATTATAATTGGAGGGAATCCTTAACCAAGGATCCCTTAGCTGATCTTACCAGTTTAGATGAGTGTGCAGGTAATACAGCGGAGAATGCTGAGGAGCCAGATGCTTTGGTAGCCTCAATGGAAAGCTACGAGCTCACAGAGGAAGAAGATGAGATGCTCTTGAGCCTAGCCAACGAGAATTTGGTAAACACTTGCTATACCATTGAAGCCGATTCTCGTCTTTGTAGAGGTAAAGGTGCCCGAGCGTAAGCCACTTCCTCCTAATCTTAAGTATGTTTTTCTAGATGATACAGAGCAGTACCCAGCTATTGTTAGTGCTAAGCTTAATGATGACCAGCTGTCTGCTTTGATGTGTGTGCTTAAGAAAAACAGGAAGGCTTTAGGTTACTCTTTGGATGATATTAAGGGCATCCGCCCTGATATTTGTATGCACATGATAGAGCTGGAGGAGGGTCACAAGCCTTACAGACAAGGTCAACGCAAGTTGAACCCGAAGATGCAGGAAGTTGTTATGGCCGAGGTGATGAAACTACTCGATGCAGGTATTATTTATACAGTTGGCAACTCCAAGTGGGTTAGCCCAGTTCATGTAGTTCCGAAGAAAGGAGGGACTACCGTAGTTAAGAATGAGAAAAATGAATTAATACCAACACGAGTTGTGACAGGGTGGCGGATGTGCATTGATTATAGACAGTTGAATGCCGCCACCAAGAAAGACCACTCCCCCCCCCCTTTTGTTGACCAAATGACTGAAAGACTTGATTTTAACAAATTTTTCTGTTTTCTAGACGGATATTCAGGGTTCTTTCAGATCCCTATTCATCCTGATGATCAGAGTAAGACCACTTTTACCTGTCCACAGGGGGTTTTTGCGTACCGCAGATGCCCTTCGGATTGTGTAACGCCCTTGACTACCTTTCGAGAGGTGCATGATGGGGATTTTTTCTGATTATATAGAGAACACTATGGAGGTATTTATGGATGATTTCTCAGTTTATGGTAATGACTTTGATCGTTGTTTAGCTAACCTTGATAAAGTCATGCAGCGTTGTATAGTTGTTAATCTTGTTTTAAACTGGGAAAAATGTCAGTTCATGGTCAATGAGGGAGTTGTGTTAGGGCATCTGATTTCTGATAAAGGTATACATGTTGATAAAGCAAAAGTGCAGGTGATTGAGCAATTGCCTTCTCTCGTGAATGTTAAAGGAGTGAGGAGTTTCCTTGGTCACGCTGGTTTCTATCGGCGTTTCATTAAGGATTTTTCAAAAATTGCTAAACCACTTACACAATTGCTCCTTAAGGATGTTGTCTTTGAGTTTACTGATGAGTGCCTTTTAGCTTTTAATAGGTTAAAGGAGGCTCTAGTTTCTGCACCAATCATTCAGCCGCCTGATTGGGATCTCCCATTCGAGATTATGTGTGATGCCAGCGATTATGCGATCGGTGCAGTTTTGGGACAGCGGAAGAACAAAGTTTTGAATGCCATATATTATGCGAGCCGAACTCTGGATGAGGCTTAAGTCATCTATTATACCACTGAGAAGGAGTTTCTAGCTGTAGTTTTTGCGTTAGATAAATTTCGATTTTATTTGTTAGGTTCTAAGGTTGTTGTTTATACTGACCATGCAGCGTTGAAGACTCTCTTTCTTAAGAAGGATGCAAAGCCGAGCCTTTTGAGGTGGATACTCCTTTTGCAGGAGTTTGATTTGGAGATCAGAGATAAGAAAGGAGCAGAGAATGTGGTGGCTGACCATTTATCTCGTCTGCAGCTGACAGAAAGGGAGGATTCGTTACCTATTAATGATTCTTTTCTTGGTGAGAGTCTGTTAGCTATTACTACTTCAGGGTCTTATCCACCTCCGTGGTTTGCTGATTTTGCTAACTTTGTTGTGACAGGTAGGATACCACCCGAGCTTTCATGGCAGCAGAAGAAGCGGTTCGCTTATGATGCTAGACAATACTTTTGGGATGATCCTTATGTTTTCAAGGAATGTGCAGACGGTCTTATCTGGAGATGCGTGCCTCAATGGGAGGTGAAGGATATCCTAGAAGCTTGCCACTCTTCTGCCTATGGTGGTCACCATGGTCCGTCCTGGACTGTGGCAAAGGTACTCCAATCTGGTTTCTATTGGCCAACTTTGCATGCAGATAGTCGCAATTTTGTTGCTGAGTGCGATGCTTGTCAAAGATCGGGGAATATTTCCAAGAGACATGAGATGCCACAGGTAGGCATTCTAGAGGTTGAGATATTTGATGTCTGAGGCATTGATTATCAAGGACCTTTTCCGAGCAGTCAAGGTAATAAATATATCCTCGTAGCTGTAGATTATGTATCCAAATGGGTAGAAGCTATCGCTACTCCCCATTGCGACGCAAAGGCCGTGATTAAACTGTTTAAAAAGATTATTTTCCCTCGTTTTGGTGTCCCTAGGGTTGTCATTAGCGATGGGGGAATGCATTTTAAGGAGAAACAACTTAGTGCTTTATTGACTAAATTCGGTGTCCAACATCGTAGAGGTTTTGGGTATCATCCCCAAACTAGTGGTCAGGTTTTGATTTATAACAGAGAATTGAAAGAGGTTTTAGCTAAAGTTGTTTCTAAATCAAGGAAATATTGGAGTCATAAGTTAGATGATGTCTTATGGGCTTATAGAACCGCGTTTAAAACGCCAATTGGGATGTCACCATTTCGATTGATTTATGGTAAGACATGTCATTTACCTGTTGAGTTGGAGCTAAGTCTTGGTGGGCTATTTGTGATTTGAATTTGGATCCTAACCTCTCTCGTGAGAAACGCATGATACAGCTGAATGAGCTGGAGGAATTTAGGCTGCTGGCCTATGATAATGCTAGGATCTACAAAGAGAAAAAAAAGCGCTGGCACGACAAGAGAATCATCAAGCGCGAGTTCCATATTGGTGATACGGTACTTCTTTTTAACGCACGTATCCGTTTATTTCCTGGTAAGCTGAAATCCAGGTGGACTGGCCCCTATACGGTCACAGCAGTTACAAAATTCGGATCAGTTGAATTGGAGACCTCTGCTGGAGAAAGGTTCAAAGTTAATGGCCAATATGTGAAACATTATCACGGTGCAGACGATTTCATTGGGCAGGTCGAAGTACTATACTTTGACCCAATTTTAGAAGCTGCAAACTGAGGTAAAAAGGTCGTGCGGGACCTCTTAAACCAGCGCTAACCGGGAGGCAATCCGGCTTGTAATTTTTTGTAATTAGGATCTTAATGGTTTTATTTCATTTGTTTTGCATTAGGAGCTTTAGTTTTTTCCTTTTAATTAGCAATTCCTTGGTTTGAAAAATGTGCACCTTTGATAATTTTTGCAGGAATTTATTTTATGCAAAGTGCGTAAGGTGGTTTACTGAATTTTCATGAGAGAAGAACGGGAAATTGAAGTGGCAAAATGAATTTTTGACGATTTTGAGTTTGATTGCCAGCGTTTGCAGTCGATCGACTAAGTTACTCAGTCGATCGACTGCGGAGGAAAAGACAGAAGCTACTGTGTAAGAGAGATTGGTCGATCGACTGGGTCATGTAGTCGATCGACCACCACGCAACAACCAGAAAAGCTGCATAAGGTGATCCTGGTCGATCGACCGAGTCAGGTGGTCGATCGACCACTGCGCGAATTCAGAATGCACGATCAATAAGGGAAGTTCTAACTCCTTATTCATTCATTCATTATACTCTTAATTGAAAAAAAAAATCAATCAGAGGAAACCCTTGTCTTCCCCTTCCTTGCGATTTTCCTGCCAATATCCCCCTTTACTTCGATTTTCTTGCCTAAATCTTCAAGTTCTCATCAAAGGTATGTCTCTAATCTCATTTCCATATTCTATATTCGATTTCCACTGAACTTTCATGCCCAAATTTCGAGCATTGTTACATTGAGACGGAAAAATTGAATTGGGGAAAATCGATTTAGGGCTAGTTTCTTGTCGATTTTTGTGCTTTAATTGCTTTTGCTACCCTTTTCCCTTGATTTTCGAAACAATTTAGCAACTAGGAGGTGCTTAATGCCGTTTCCCCCAAATTTTCGAGACCCTAAATCCGTTTTCAATTTCTGATTTTGTTTCGGGTTTTCATAAATTGTCAATGTTATGGGGAAATAGTTGTTGAATTGTTCATTTTGTAGGAAGCAAGGATGACAAAAGGAAAGCAGGCGATGTACGAAGGCAAGTCCAGTCAGGGAGCGGCTAAACAGCAGCGGGGTCCGCCGCTAATGATTGAGGACACCACGGATAGTCTGCCTGACTATCCGCAGGTTACTTTTTCTTCTTCAACTCAGCGTGCTAAGTTCGCTCTCTTTGTCGCAAAAATGAAAGTTACAGCCACTCGATTTCTTCACAAGCCTACTTTAGAGAAATTAGGCTATTTTGAGTCTGTTGTGTCCCTGCTAAATGGGACAGGAATGTCGGGTCTTGTGGACATGGCTGAGTTCACTTATTACATTTTGACCTTCGAGTTTTTCTCGTCCTATGCTTTTGACCAGGCTTCTTTTGAAGCCAACAGGAGTAGCCCTTGCATTTCTTTTCGGCTATTCAATGTCACCTACTCCCTGACATTAGCCGACTTTGCTAGATTTTTGGGTCTTTATTTCGAGGGTAACACCTCGGAAACTTCTGATGTTCACCGGGTCATGTGGTCATGTATTAGTGACTGGAACGGCCGTAAGAGGACGGGCACTTCCGTCGACTTGCCCCCTTTTCGTTATTTTCTACGGCTAATGGGTAATACCATTTTCAGCCGTAAGGAGTCAAATAATGTGAATACTATTGAACTGTCTATCTTAGTGGGCTATCTGAACATTGAAAGTCGGGTAGCCCGTATCTATTACATAGCTTATTTGACTGCCGCTTACTTTTAAACTATAAGTGAGGGCACTTTGGCCACTGTTGCTTGTGGTGGGTTGGTGACGCGTATCGCCAACCATCTGGTTCTTCTGTTCCCTCGAGAGGAGGCCCCTATTGACCCTGACCTACGCTTTATGGATCTTGCCTATGCGAGGTCTGTGAAGTGGGTCGATAGTCGGAGTCGGTGGAAGATTGATTCTTTTATCTGCGACCCCATCCCTGTCCTTGGCCTCCCTCCTATCCTGCCCCTTACCACTGTTTCGGGGGCAGCTCGCCCGCCCTTGCCTGGTTACAGACTTCCTATTAGGGCGGGCACTGCTACTGCTAGCACCTCGAGGCGGGCTCATGCCTCATTTTCACAGGCCTCCTCCTCTTCTACTCCTGCTCCCACGGGTTACCCGGCCACTTTTCGCCCCCCTACACCTATGGTTATCCCTCCGGTCATGGACCAAAGGGGGATGTCACGTGTGTTGAGTGACTTGTGCATGAGCTTTGATCAGCAAAAACTAGACACGGCCCTGGCCCTGTACCCAGTTTACGAGGAGTACGCTCGGACGGGGATGCTCCCACGAGGTGCCTGGACTCACCCGTCCTTCTTTGTTCCTCCGGTGGGCGGCTACCCTCAGCCTGCCAGGAGACCTCCTCCTACTACTACTACTACTACTACTGCCGCTGCTGCTGAGGCGGAGGATGAGGAGGATGACTCTAGGTCAGACGAGGATAGTGGTTCCGAGTATGACGGTGGAGATTAGATGCTTGTGACCTCCCCTGTTTTTGGCTGGTTTGGGGAGGTCGTCTTTTGTGAGTTTCCGATCCCACTTTATTAGTTTCTTCTTATTTTGTTGTGCTTTTATTCTTCCCTATTTCTGCTGGTGATTTGCTGCTGAGCACAATGGGGGCATTGTGCGTTTTGGTTTGGGGAGGGTATTTGCATATATCTTTTGCATCTGCATTTGTTTTTTATTGCATTTCAGTCACACGTTAACTGCATTTTAGCTTGCATTTGTGTTATTTCAAAAAAAAAAAAAAAAAAAAAAAGAGAAAAAAACCGAAAAATTTCAAAAAAAAAATCATAAATATCACGTTTACTTTTGCATATAGTCGAGTCGGATTGGAGTTTATTAATGATGACATTGCACTATTAGTCAAATATATGCCATTCCTTGCCTTTTCACAACTGCTTAGCGAGAATTAAAAGTGATTTTTCAAATTTTGTTGTGGAATTTACTTCGGGTTATTAGACTTGACTCATTACTTTTGGCAAACTACTGATGTCACCATAATTAGCGCATATTTAGCCCCCGAATTAGCCTTGTTCCCATGCTTTTTAGTGCATATTTGGGTCATTTCTTATCTTTAGTTCTTTGTTTTGCATATTCTTTGAGATTTTGATCCCTTGGTAGGAAAGGAGTAAGAATCTTGCATTTTCATGGCAAAATGAGACTAAATTGATCGAATTCAATGACCAAGCATCAAGGAGAGACAAGATTAGAAGGCCTTTGTACATATTATAGTACATGAGCAATGTCGAGAAAGGATCCTTGAGTCCCCAAGGAAATCCCCAAGGAATTTATGATGAAAAGGGAAGAAAAGAAGAAGAAGTCTTGCTGAGGCACAATCCGTGCGGATTGTCTCCAATCCGGCCGTCCTCCACCTGCACAATCCGTGCGGTTTTCCACCAAGACGCTCGGGTTTAGCCACCACAATCCGCCCGGATTCTCCTGAATCCGCTCGGGTTCCATCGCCAGAATCCGCCCGTCCCGACCCTAATCCGCTCGGATTCCTCTACAGCGCGTTTTCGTCTTCTCCAAGCTAGAATGAAAGAAGCCCTTCCTTCAAAAAATACCGGCTCCTCCCTGCTCAATCTAAAAAGTGTAATTACTAGTTTAGCCCTTAGTTAACCCTAATGCATCCCCCTAATTTCCACTATAAATACCCCATTAGTCTAATTAGAAGAGCATGTTCTTCTTATCAATAATTAGAGTAGTTAATATCAATCAAATCTCTCTTTAGTTTTGTAATCAACAATTAATCAAGTTCTAATACAAGTTTTATTTCCTTAATCTCTCTTTTGTTCATCCTTTATTTTGGGTAATTGAAGATTATTTGGGTTATTATTGGGAGATTGACAACCTCTCAATAAAGCATTCAAGTACTTCTTTTATCTTTGCTTTACTATTAGAATCATTAATAGGTATAATTCTCTTAATCCCTTTTTAATTATTGTTAATTACTTTCATTTATTCATCATGTTTCACTTTGTTGGTATGATTGACAACCTTGCTAGCATGATCAACATGATAATGAGTGAGTAGTCTCTTAGCTAGAGTTAATGGGTGATTAAGGGAAACCAACATGGGGAATGATTCATGCTTAAATTAATATGCTTTCATGTTTTATTTGCTTGCTTGTTTTGATCTCAACTCATGCACATGTTATATTTGATGAAATGCTAAGCCTATGAATCCTTGCATTTACCACCATCTCCTATCTTTTCAATGAGACTTGTAAGACATAACCCAACTCGAGTCTCATTAGACCATGCATGTTGTTGAGTAGGGAAGATTAAGTCGACTTGTAGGTGTTGTACAATCTAATCGATTCGGCTCCGGGACCCAAACTTTCCTAGGATTGTAAGATATAACCCAACTCAATCCATCACAACAATAATTGCTTGCTTATAATTTGAGAACATGTTTGTATGATCAATTCCCATGATTCCCCTATGATCCCATGACACCCTAGTGCTTTTTAATCAATTGTTTACACCCCCTTTTAATTCATCTTGCTTGTTTATTTTCATTGCTATTTTAGTTAGTGACCTTCTACATCAACCCAAATTGTGACACCCCTAAGACACCACTAGTTTCAATAGAAATCTCATCTCAATACCCGTCCCTTGGGATCCGACCTTTACTTGCCTCTTTACTAATTGTAGAGTTGTTTGTGAAGCTATAAATTGTGTTTTGATTCGGACGTGACCCAACGACCACACCTTTAATTGTGAACACGAAACGGACCGATCAAAAAATGGCGCCGTTGCCGGGGACGGTGTTTACTTGATTTAGATTTCCTTTTATTGTTATTAGTTGTGCCTTTCTTCGCCTTGGGGAAGTAAAATTCCTCAAGGTTTGTTCTAATTGTTTTCGAGTTGTTTGATATTTTGCATGTCTAGAAGGTCACAAGGTGATTTGTTACCTTTTGACCGTGAAATTGAAAGAACCTTGACGAACAATAGGAGATTTGCTAGGAGGAATTTGAGAGGTATTAGTGAGATTGTTCAACCCACTATTGAGTTCATCAACCCTTTCGCAATAGAAGGAGAGGAGAACCCATTACACAATACCCCACAAAATCAACCTACAATGCCTAAATTCGTCACTCACACTCCGTACCCACCGAGGAGAACCTACCCAATGGTACTCCTACACCACAACATCTAACCGGAAATTTTATTGCCAAATCCGCCTTTATCCAATTAGTCGAAAGGAGCCAATTTGGGGGGATGCCTAGTGAAGACCCTCATTCTCATATGGAAACCTTTTGCGACTATTGTGATGCAATCTCTCAAACCGGTGTGACTCAAGCCCAAATTAGATGGGTCTTATTTCCATTTTCTCTAATCGGCACCGCGAAACAATGGTTGAAGGGCCTTGACAAGGCCACTCTCGGAATAGATTCTTGGAAGAAGTTGGCTCTAGCTTTCTACAAAAAATTCTACCCACCGGAAAAGACTAACATGCTAAGAGCTGAAATTACGGGTTTTAAGCAAAGGGATGAAGAATCTTTGTATGAAGCTTGGGAGCGGTTCAAGGGAATTTGTCGCTCATGTCCTCACCATGGACTTAGCGAATGGTTTTTGGTACAACAATTTTGGAACGGTTTATATGAAGATTCAAGGAACATTCTCAACATGGGATCAAATGGAATGTTCACCGAAGTTGATGACAATCAAACATGGAACAAGATTGAGGAAATGGCGGTCCATAATTCACAATATAGTAGACCTCGCAAGGCTACTAGAGGAGGAAAGCATGAAGTGGACTCCGTTACTCAATTGGGTGCTCAACTTAGTGCTCACATTGACACAATCAATTTGAAGTTTGAAAAAGCTATGGCTAGACTTGAAGAAGTCTCAAAATCACCAAAGCATCATGTTAATGCCATGACGGCATCTTCATCAATCCCAAGTGGGATATGTGAGAATTGTGGAACTTTGGGACATGACCAAAGTGAATGTAGGGGAACAAATGAATAAGTGAATGCTTTCCAAGCATACAAGAGTGCTACCCCTTATTCCAACTATTACAATGAAAACACCAAATTCCATCCAAATCTCTCATACAAAAGCCAAAATGTTCAAAATCCTCAAACAACATACACTCCACCACCCATGAGAAACCAAAATCAAAGACCCTTTTACAATCAAAACCAAGGTTACCAAAATCAAAATCCATACAATCACCAAAATGACCAAGGTTTTGATGTCCAAAAAGCGGTCCTCTAAATGCAAAAGAATCAACAAGAATTTTTCACTCAAATGCATTAAGATACCCAAGCAAAGGAAACCACCATCAACAACATTCTAGCTCACACCAAGATGTTGGAAACACAATTGACTCAACTAGCATCTTCAAGCTCACAAAGACAAAAGGGGCTATTACCACCTCAAAGTAATCCCCCTAGACATGAAACGGTTAGTGCCATTCACTTGAGAAGTGGTACAAGGTTTGAAGCACCAAAGAAGCAAGTTGAGGATGAAGTTGTGGAAGCTAGTGATAAGGAAGAAATTGTGCAAAACTCCAAAGATGGAGAATCATCAAAAGAAGAAAGTTCAAAGAAAAATGAAGACAAGGTCAAGGAGAAGGAGCCCATTGTGATTAGACTTCCTTTTCCAAGTCGTCAAGCCAAGCCCAAATTTGATGATCAACTTGGAAAGTTCATGGAAATTGTGAAGAATTTGGAAGTCTCAATTCCTTTCATGGAATTAATAAATCACGTGCCGGCCTATGCGAAATACATGAAAGATATCCTCACAAAGAAGAAGTCGATCCGGAAACTTGAGACTATCGCCTTCACTATGGTGAGTAGTGCAATACTTCAAGGGAGTTCACCTCCAAAACTAAAGGATCCGGGAAGCTTCTCAATACCGTGTACCATTGGCGACACAACGATCAACAAAGCCTTATGTGATCTAGGGGCTAGTGTGAGTGTCATGCCGTACTCGGTGAGTAAAAGGTTGGGGATGGGAGAGCTTAAATGCACCAACATCACACTCCAAATGGCCGATAGATCTACGAAGACACCATTAAGGATATGGGAAGATGTCCCCGTACGAATTGGGAAGTTTTTCATCCCGGTGGACTTTGTCATTGTTGATATGGAGGAAGATTCCAACATTCCAATCATTCTAGGAAGACCTTTCCTATACACCGCGGGTGCGGTGATTGATGTGAAACATGGTGAGCTCACTCTAGAAGTGGGAGATGAAAGCATAACCTTTAATCTTGACAAGACTATGAGAGCTCCTCGTTTGCATGAACCATGTTTCATGATTGATCATTATAGCCGAAAGGATGAGAGGAAGAAATCGGAACTCCAATGGAAGAAGAAAATTGAAGATGCTCCATTCAAAGAGCAAGTGAATTATGACAAGGAGAGCTTGCAAAGCTCATCAAAATCAATCAAGGAAGAAGAGAATGGCCTCATTGGCCAAGAGAAGAAATTGGGAGAGTTGTCTCCATCAAATCAAGAGATTTTCAATGATCAAGTTAATGAAGTTTGTGGTCTTTGGGACGACGAATTTGAAGGGATTTTTAATCCCTACATTGGTAATGCCATCGATCAAGACCGACAACAAGGGCCAAGGTCTATTGAAGACCTCTATAACAATAATGAACAAGCTTTTGATTACTTTTTCAAGGTGTTGAGCAACATCAACAACACCTTGAACATGCCCCCTTGACATCTCATCAAGAATGAGAGTTTGGTGGAGTCCTCCCTAAACCACCAATTGTAAATATTTCTAACTCCCTAACTCGCATTTCAATTCTTGTATTGCATTTTTGTCATCTTTGGATTTTTATTTACTTTGATCAAGATAATTGTCATGTTTAAGAGAAGTGAGGGAGGGACTAATAATTTCAATTGATGTGTAGTGCTCTAGCTTAGTGTAGGGATGGCAATTGCCTAGGCTATCCATGCCTTAGTAGTGCCCCCACAATGAAGAACACAAGATATGAAGAAGAATAGAAGAATGATAAGGGATATGCATTGTACACCGATGGAACTGAATCCGGGTACAAAGGGGGAGAATCCGAGCGGATTCAAGAGAATCCGCCCGTCTTCATGCAATCCGAGCGTACTGGCTTGAAGACGCACGTCCCTATAAGCTGAAATTTTGAAAGATTTTTGACTGTAAGAGAATCCGGGCGTCCTGAACAGCAATCCGCCCGTCTATGAAAATCCGTCCGTCTTGGAAAGAAGACGCCCGTCTTCTCTGCTGAGGAAAACAAGAAAAATTCCTGGACTGAAATCCGTCCGTCTTCTGAAGAATCCGCCCGTCCCGTGTCAGCGAATCCGAGCGTCTTCTCTTAAAGACGCCCGTCTTTAGGCGAGTTTTATCAAACCCAGAAAGTGCAGAATCCGCCCGTATTAGGCAGAAACCGCACGGATTGCCCCTGCAGTTCGAATTTTTCGGTCTTTATAAAACCCCTCCTACCTTCATTCATTCATTCATTCATTCATAACACTACTTCAAAACATCAAAACCCTCATCCTCTCCATCACAAAAACAAAATTCCTCAACTACATTCACCAAAATCAAATCAAATCATCCTTTTAACAACAAATCAATCACTCATTTTTCAATAAAAAACAAAACCAAGCACAAAATCTTCAACCTTTGAGTCGATTTTTGAATTCATAAAGGCAAAGCCTTTCACCTTTAAATCGATTTGGGTACATTACAAATTTAAGATTTTTCATTCTTTTCTTGGTTAATTCATCAATGGCAAGGACTAAGGGAGCAACAAAGGCACCAAAGGCTAAGACACTTTCACAAAGGCAAAAGGCTCTTCAAGCAAAGAAAGCATTGGCTATGGTGGTAGCAACACCAAACTTGGAAATGCAACAACAACAACAACCTTCTATGGGAGCAACAACATCTTCTACTCCGGAAATCGATCAACTTTTGCATTATCCGGAGGTAACTTTTATTTCCGAAACCCATAGAAATACTTTTGCCAAGTTTGCTAGGAAATCACTTCAAGCCACCAAATTTATATGTGAAGACACCTTGGAAAAATTGGGTGTCCTTGAGCAAACTAGAGCCTTTTTCAAAGCCATGGGGTTAGAGAAATTGTTTGAATCAAAAGAATTGACATACCCCTCCCTTACCTTGGAATTTTTGAGTTCTTTGAAAGTCACCAAAGTTGAGAGTAGGGAGAACCTCGAGTTTCGTCTAGCTAATGTTAGTAGACGCATTTCCTTTAGGGAATTGGGTGAAATCTTGGGTCTTAGTGATGAACCAAGTTATTTTAAGAATTATGGAAAGTATGACCCCGACCCTCTTTGGGAGGCAATTTCCGGAAGGAAATTTGAGGATTTTCATGCGAGTCGTGCTCTTTTAGTCCACCATCCGGGCATAAGAGTATGGCACAAGGTAATAGGAAACACCATTATTGCAAGGAAAGATACCAACCATTTCACCATACTTGATTTTATTCTTCTTGAATCGGCTTTGAACATTGGAAGAGTACACACCAAGCCTTTCAACTCTTTGAGGCTTTTGGTAGATAGATGGCTCAACATTGATTGTGGGAAGAAGGGCACTACCGTTATTGTCAATGGCGACCTAGTCACTATCCTAGCTAAGTACTTTGATCCTAACTTCAATAAGGATAACAAGTATAAAGCAAAGGAGGGTGGTCATCTTGTTGATTTGCATACTATGATACACAAGTAAAAGTGGGTTGCCCATAACCCTCTTGACACCAAGTATGGATGGCTCACTAGTGAAGCTAGATCGTTCACCTTGCCATCAAAGATTTGTCGTCTAAGCGTCCACCGGACCAATTATCTACTTCCCCTCTCTAAAGAGGCCGAGTATATTATCCAACAACAAAGGGGTGAACTTGAAATTCCCTCCTCTTCCATTGTCACACCACCTTACCCCTTTGAGTATCAAGAGTTCAAGCCGGAAGGAATTGAAGCTAGAAATGATTATTTGACTCTTCTCATGCAAGCAATGCACAAGCAAGCCTTTGAGGATCGGAAAAATGCTTACTTGGCTCAATATCCACCCCTCCTACACTTAGCTAGGCAAGGACTACTTGATCCATCATGTCCTTTGCCTAGTTGGGCGGATAGAGAAGTCCTATTTCCGGGTGCATCTAGGGTCGTTTCGGGTGACAATGAGTGATGCGATCCCGCTAAGTGTTCACAAATTAAGATGTGGTCGTTGGTCACGGTCGAATCAAAACACAATTTATAGCTCCACAAACAACTCTACAATTAGTAAAGAGGCAAGTAAAGGTCGGATCCCAAGGGACGGGAGTTGAAATGAGATTTCTATTGTAACTAGTGGTGTCTAAGGGGTGTCACAAATTGGGTTGATTTAGAAGGTTACTAAACTAAAATAGCAATGAAAATAAACAAGCACGATGAATTAAAGGGGTGAAAACAATTGATTAAAGGCACTAGGGTGTCATGGGATCATAGGGGAATCATGGGATATGATCATACAAACATGTTCTCAAATTATAAGCAAGCAATTATTGTTGTGATGGATTTAGTTGGGTTATATCTTACAATCCTAGGAAAGTTTGGGTCCCGGAGCCGAATCGATTAGATTGTACAACACCTACAAGTCGACTTAATCTTCCCTACTCAACAACATGCATGGTCTAATGAGACTCGAGTTGGATTATGTCTTACAAGTCTCATTGAAAAGATAGAAGATGATAGTAAATGCAAGGATTCATAGGCTTAGCATTTCATCAAATATAATATGTGCATGAGTTGAGATCAAAACAAGCAAGCAAATAAAACATGAAAGCATATTAATTTAAGCATGAATCATTCCCCATGTTGGTTTCCCCTAATCACCCATTAACCCTAGCTAAGAGACTACTCACTCATTATCATGTTGATCATGCTAGCAAGGTTGTCAATCATACCAACAATATGAAACATGATGAATAAATGAAAGTAATGAACAATAATTAAAAAGGGATTAAGAGATTATACCTACTAATAATTCCAATAATAAAGCAAAGATAGAAGAAGTACTTGAATGCTTGATTGAGAGGTTGTCAATCTCCCAACAATAACCTAAAATAATCTTCAATTACCCAAAATAAAGGATGAACAAAAGAGAGATTGAAGAACTAAAACTTGGAGTAAAACTTGATTAATACTTGATTACAATATTAAAGAGAGATTTGATTGATATTAACTACACTAATTATTGATAAGAAGAACATGCTCCTCTAATTAGACTAATGGGGTATTTATAGTGGAAATTAGGGAGGATGCATTAGGGTTAACTAAGGGCTAAACTAGTAATTACACTTTTTAAGTTGAGCAAGGAGGAGCCGGTATTTTCTGAGAGAAGGGCTTCTTTCTTCGTAGCTTGGAGAAGACAATCCGTGCTGTGCTAGAATCCGGGCGGAATAGGGTCGGGACAGGCGGATTCTGGCATTGGAATCCGAGCGGATTCAGGGGAATCCGGGCGGATTGTGGAGGGGGAATCCGAGCGGATTGTGGCAAAGCCGCTCGGATTGTCTTCTTTGGGACGGACGGATTGGTGACAATCCGCTCGGATTGTCAGTCAGCAACAAATCTTCTTCTTTTCTTCCCTTTTATTCATAAATTCCTTGGGGATTTCCTTGGGGACTCAAGGATCCTTTCTCAACATTGCTCTTCTACTATGATATGTACAAAGGCCTTCTAATCTTGTCTCTCCTTGATGCTTGGTCATTGAATTCGATCAATTTAGTCTCGTTTTGCCATGAAAATGCAAGATTCTTACTCCTTTCCTACCAAGGTATCAAAATCTCAAAGAATATGCAAAACAAAGAACTAAAGATAAGAAATGACCCAAATAAGAACTAAAAAGCATGGGAACAAGGCTAATTCGGGGGCTAAATATGCGCCAATTATGGTCACATCAAATATCCCCAAACCGAACCTTTGCTCGTCCCGAGTAAAGAGGTGACAAAGACTAGGACCAATACTAACCTATCCTAATAATATAGCCGATATGAGACAATTAGCGGGTCTCACTCCGCCCCTTCAACTCACAACAAGACAACCATGAGGTAGGATGCCTTCTTGCAAGGCAAGGTGGGTCTTGCCAAAATGGCGACACATCCAAACTTTAAGCACACAAAAACACATAATGGATGCATCTACAAAAAGAATAGCCACTCCCTCATCAAGTGGCGGAGGCACTAAAGAGGAACAAATTTAAGAGCATGTAATCCTTCACAAATACTAGTTCAACAAATTACTAAGTCTAAGAGGATGTCACTAAATCACCTCCAAATGGTGTTAAACTAGACTACTTTCGTCCTCAATTTCCAAATGCTTTCGTCAAGAGCGATCGGATGGTGGTGGAATGATGATCCCTATGATGCTAGTGGCATATGACATGACAAGTCTCGAATTCTCTACAAAAGTAAAGGTCATGGATCGTCCCAAGCTCGACCAAGTGGCTTGACAAAAGGCTTTTTGGGAATGAAATGCTCAAATCTTTATTCACAACGGGTGGATATGACTAGTATTCAAAATTGTCCTCATTTCACTTTCACATTTCAAAAATTTAAGATGGGGTTTGTCCTTAGGGCTAGTGTCCTTTGCTTTCGCCAATCGCTTATTAGGCAACCGGTTAACCTATAGACAATAGCTTTTCGGGGTGATAGTCACTCTGTCTCTGGGCGGCCGAATTCACAACCGTATGGGGGCCCAATTCAATGGATCCCGCACCAAAGCACATCGAAGTGGTACGCCTCCATCAAAACAACTTAACTTTCTCAACTTTCAACAATTCATAACATTTGAGGTTTCCTTGGCATTACATTACTTCCACATGATAAAATTTCTTTGAAATGAGCACTTCAAACTTATTGATAGAAAATATTTTTGGGTTGCCTTACCACAAGGTCAAACAAGGTCACCTAGACAAGTTAACCAAGTCCACATCGCATCACGGGGTTGGATAGGTGACTCACATGCAAACCCTTGACTAGGCCTTGGGTCATGGGTCAAAAGACACTAGTATGACACTATCTAGGGTGTTTTACAACCATTCTAGTAGGCAAAGTCTTAAGTTGAAGTTGCTCTTGTCAAAGTTCCTAAATAGGCATTTTTCAAAACATTTCTAACATACAACTACATGCCATGATGCAACTAATATAAACATCCTAATGCCAGTGATTCTATCAACTAATATGACATATAAACTAAATGCAAGTCCTAAATTCACATTGTTATACCACATCAATCAAAATAAAGCCACATAGTCATTAACATAAAGAGGAAAAAGGAGATTGGAAAGATCATACCATGCGGTCTTCAATATCCTCATGTCTCGGATGTGGCGTAGTAAATCAATGTGAATAAGGATAGAACAAACACAATATATACAAGACAATATATACAAGACTACAAAAGGAAATAAACATGTTTTTGGGTTTTCAATTTTCAAATTTTTATGATTTTTGAAATTTTTCAATTTTTTTGAATTTTTGAATAAGAGTTAAATGTTAGAATTCCCATCCCCACACTAATATGGGCATTGTCCTCAATGGCCAAAATGATGGAAATTATGCAAAGATGATGCATGATTTCTATACTAAATGCAATCTATACTAAGCTACACTACATGATGCATGGTTTTTTTGTTATGACGGAGAGGATAATTTAGATTACCTCCCGTTGTGTATGCATTAACTTCCCCAAACCGAGTAAGACACTATTGCTAATGACCAAGGATGGGTGTAGTTCATGCACACACTATGCTATGCATGAAACTAATTTGTCATTTTGGATTTTGAAAATGGGAACAATAGAATGAGAACACCTCAATGGTACCGAGGTGTGAGTCCTCTAATGGGGCTAGGACTACTTCAACAATGATCAAAATGAAATAAAATATAAAGAGAGAAATAGACAAACCATGAGAGTGTAGGAGTCTCCAAGGCTTGCTAATCTTCCATCATGCTATCACCATCACTTCCCTCATGAGAAGTGGTCACATTGCCACTTTCCTTGTCATTTGCTTCTTCACTTTCTTCCTCATCTTCATCTTCACCATCCTTTTCTCCTTCACTTGCTTCTTCCTCAATATTATCATCAACTTCTTCATCATTTCCAACAACCTCATTGTCACCCAAAACGACCCTAGATGCACCCGGAAATAAGACTTCTCTATCCGCCCAACTACGCAAAGGACAAGATGGATCAAGTAGTCCTTGCCTAGCTAAATGTAGGAGGGGTGGATATTGAGCCAAGTAGGCATTTTTCCGATCTTCATAGGCTTGCTTGTGCATTGCTTGCATGAGAAGAGTCACATAGTCTTTCCCAACTTCAACTCCTTCCGGCTTGCACTCTTCATACTTAAAGGGGTAAGGTGGTATGACAATGGAAGAGGTGGGCATTTCAAGATCACCCTTTTGTTGTTGAATGATATACTCGGCTTCTTTGGAAAGGGGAAGTAGATAATTGGTCCGGTGGACGCTTAGACGGCAAATCTTTGAAGGCAAGGTGAACGATCTAGCTTCACTAGTGAGCCATCCATACTTAGTGTCAAGGGGGTTATGGGCAACCCACTTGAACTTGTGAATCATAGTATGCATATCAACATGATGGCCACCCTCCTTTGCTTTGTACTTGTTATCCTTATTGAAGTTAGGATCAAAGTGCTTGGCTAGGAGTGTGACTAGGCCGCCATTGATAATAACGGTCGTGCCCTTCTTCCCACAATCAATATTGAGCCATCTATCTACCAAGAGCCTCAAAGAATTGTAAGGCTTGGTGTGAACTCTTCCGATATTCAAAGCCGATTCAAAGAGAATAAAATCAAGTCTTGTGAAATGGTTGGTATCTTTCCTAGCAATTATGGTGTTACCCACGACCTTGTGCCATACTCTTATGCCTGGATGGTGGACCAAAAGAGCACGACTCGCATGAAAATCCTCAAATTTCTTCCCGGAGATTGCCTCCCAAAGAGGTTCGGGGTCATACTTTCCATAACTCTTAAAATAACTCGGTTCATCACTAAGACCCAAAATTTCACCCAATTCCCTAAAGGTAATGCGTCTACTAACATTAGCTAGACAAAACTCGAGATTCTCCCTATTCTCAACTTTGGTGACTTTCAATGAACTTAAAAATTCCAAGCTAAGGGAGGGGTATGTCAATTCCCTTGTTTCAAACAATTTCTTCAACCCCATGGCATTGAAAAAGGCTTTTGTTTGTTCAAGAACACCCAATGTTTTTAAGGTATCTTCACATATGAATTTGGTGGATTGTAATGACTTCATAGCAAACTTGACAAAGGTATTTCTATGGGTATCGGAAATAAAAGTTACCTCCGGATAATGCAAAAGTTGATCAATTACCGGAGTAGAAGGTGTTGTTGCTCCCATAGAAGGTTGTTGTTGTTGTTGCACTTCCAAG
Source organism: Silene latifolia (assembly GCF_048544455.1). Lineage (NCBI taxonomy): Eukaryota > Viridiplantae > Streptophyta > Magnoliopsida > Caryophyllales > Caryophyllaceae > Silene > Silene latifolia. Next base: position 84,892,827 of record NC_133534.1, read on the forward strand.
TTTGGTGTTGCTACCACCATAGCCAATGCTTTTTTGTTTGAAGAGCCTTTTGCCTTTGTGAGAGTGCCTTAGCCTTTGGTGCCTTTGTTGCCTTTGTTGCTCCCTTAGTCCTTGCCATTGATGAACTAACCAAGAAAAGAATGAAAAATCTTCAATTTGTAGTATGTCCAAATCGATTTGAAGGTGAAAGGCTTTGCCTTTATGAAATGAAAAATCGACTCAAAGGTTGAAGATTTTGTGCTTGGTTTTGATTTTTATTGAGGAAGGAGTGATTGATTTGTTGTTGGAAGGATGGTTTGATTTGTATTTGGTGAATGTTGTTGAGGGTTTTTGTTTTTGTGATGGAGAGGATGAGGGTTTTGATGTTGTGGGTAGTGTTTATGAATGAATGAATGAATGAATGAAGGTGGGAGGGGTTTTAAAGACACCGAAATTTTCGAATCTGCAGGGGCAATCCGTGCGGATTCTGCCCAATCCGTGCGGATTTTGCTCTTTCTGAACTTTGCAAAACTCGCCTAAAGACGGGCGGATTTGTGACAATCCGCTCGGATTTGCTTAACACGGGACGGGCGGATGTGCTTAAAGACGGACGGATTTCAGTCCAGAAAATTTTCCTTGTTTTCCTCAGCTGCAAAGACGGACGTCTTTCTTACTAGACGGACGGATTCTACAAGACGGGCGGATTCTTCACAGGACGCCCGGATTCAGTCACAGTCAAGAAATTTTCAAAATTCAGCTCAGTTCAGGACGGGCGTCTTTTCTGCAATACGCTCGGATTCTTCAAGACGGGCGGATTCTCTGGAATCCGCTCGGATTCTTCCCCTGTGTACACGGATTCAGTTCCATCCGTGCACACTGCATTTTCCATACCGTTCTTCCATTCTTTCTTCAAGTCTTGTGTTCGTCATTGTGGGGGCACTACTAAGGCATGGATAGCCTAGGCAATTGCCATCCCCACACTAAGCTAAAAGCACTACGCATCAATTGAAATCGTTAGTCCCTCCCTCACTTTCTCTCAAACATGACAATTATTTTGATCAAAGTAAATAAAAATCCAAAGATGACAAAAATGCAATACAAGAATTGAAATGTAAGTTAGGGAGTTAGAAATATTTACAAGTGGTGGTTTAGGGAGGACTCCACCAAACTCTCATTCTTGATGAGATGTCAAGGGGGCATGTCCAAGGTGTTGTTGATGTTGCTCAACACCTTGAAGAAGTAATCAAAAGCTTGTTCATTATCATGGTAGAGGTTCTCAATAGACCTTGGCCCTTGTTGTTGGTCTTGATCGATGGCATTACCAATGTAGGGATTAAAAATCCCTTCAAACTCGTCGTCCCAAAGACCACAAACTTCATTGAGTTGATCATTGAAAATCTCTTGCTTAGATGGAGACAATTCTCCCAATTTCTTCTCTTGGCCAATGAGGCCATCCTCTTCTTCCTTGGTTGATTTTGATGGGCTTTGCAAGCTCTCCTTGTCACAATTCACTTGCTCTTTGAATGGAGCATCTTCAATTTTCTTCTTCCATTGGAGTTCCGATTTCTTCCTTTCATCCTTTCGGCTATAATGATCAATCATGAAACATGGTTCATGCAAACGGGGAGCTCTCATAGTCTTGTCAAGATTAAAAGTTATGCTTTCATCTCCCACTTCTAGAGTGAGCTCACCATGTTTCACATCAATCAACGCACCGGCAGTGTGTAGGAAAGGTTATCCTAGGATGATTGGAATGTTGGAATCTACCTCCATATCAACAATGACAAAGTCCACCGGGATGAAAAACTTCCCAATTCGCACGGGGACATCTTCCCATATCCCTAACGGTGTCTTCGTCGATCTATCGGCCATTTGGAGTGTGATATTGGTGCATTTAAGCTCTCCCATCCCCAACCTTTTACTTACCGAGTACGGCATGACACTCACACTAGCCCCTAGATCACATAAGGCTTTGTTGATCGTTGTGTCGCCAATGGTACACGGTATTGAGAAGCTTCCCAGATCCTTTAACTTTGGAGGTGAACTCCCTTGAAGTATTGCACTACTCACCTTAGTGAAGGCGATAGTCTCAAGCTTCCGGATCGACTTCTTCTTTGTGAGGATATCTTTCATGTATTTCGCATAGGCCGGAACGTGATTGATTAATTCCGTGAAAGAAATTGAGACTTCCAAATTCTTCACAATTTCCATGAACTTTCCAAGTTGATCATCAAATTTGGGCTTGGCTTGACGACTTGGAAAAGGAAGTCTAATCACAATGGGCTCCTTCTCCTTGGCCTTGTCTTCATTTTTCTTTGAACTTGCTTCTTTTGATGATTCTCCATCTTTGGAGTTTTGCACAATTTCTTCCTTTTCACTAACTTCCACAACTTCATCCTCAACTTGCTTCTTCGGTGCTTCATACCTTGTACCACTTCTCAAATGAATGGCACTAACCGTTTCATGTCTAGGGGGATTACTTTGAGGTGGTAATTGCCCCTTTTGTCTTTGTGAGCTTGAAGATGCTAGTTGAGTCAATTGTGTTTCCAACATCTTGGTGTGAGCTAGAATGTTGTTGATGGTGGTTTCCTTTGCTTGGCTATCTTTTTGCATTTGAGTGAAAAATTCTTGTTGATTCTTTTGCATTTGGAGGACCGCTTTTTGGACATCAAAACCTTGGTCATTTTGGTGATTGTATGGATTTTGATTTTGGTAACCTTGGTTTTGATTGTAAAAGGGTCTTTGATTTTGGTTTCTCATGGGTGGTGGAGTGTATGTTGTTTGAGGGTTTTGAACATTTTGGCTTTTGTATGAGAGATTTGGATGGAATTTGGTGTTTTCATTGTAAAAGTTGGAATAAGGGGTACCACTCTTGTATGCTTGGAAAGCATTCACTTGTTCATTTGTTCCCCTACATTCACCTTGGTCATGTCCCAAAGTTCCACAATTCTCACATATCCCACTTGGGATTGATGAGGATGCCGTCATGGCATTAACATGATGCTTTGATGATTTTGAGTTTTCCTCAAGTCTAGCCATGGCTTGTTCAAACTTCAAGTTGATTGTGTCAATGTGAGCACTAAGTTGAGCACCCAATTGAGTAACGGAGTCCACTTCATGCTTTCCTCCTCTAGTAGCCTTGCGAGGTCTACTATATTGTGAGTTATGGACCGCCATTTCCTCAATCTTGTTCCATGTTTGATTGTCATCAACTTCGGTGAACATTCCATTTGATCCCATATTGAGAATGTTCATATAATCTTCATATAAACCATTCCAAAATTGTTGTACCAAAAACCATTCGCTAAGTCCATGGTGAGGACATGAGCGACAAATTTCCTTGAACCGCTCCCAAGCTTCATACAAAGACTCTTCATCCCTTTGCTTAAAACCCGTAATTTGAGCTCTTAGCATGTTAGTCTTTTCCGGTGGGTAGAATTTTTTGTAGAAAGCTAGAGCCAACTTCTTCCAAGAATCTATTCCAAGGGTGGCCTTATCAAGGCCCTTCTACCATTGCTTCGCGGTGCCGATTAAGGAAAAAGGAAATAAGACCCATCTAATTTGGTCTTGAGTCACGCCCGTTTGAGAGATAGCATCACAATAGTCGCAAAAGGTTTCCATATGAGAATAAGGGTCCTCACTAGGCAAACCCCGAATTGGCTCCTCTCAACTAATTGGATGAAGGCGGACTTGGTAATAAAATTTCCGGTTAGATGTTGCGGTGTAGGAGTACCATTTGGTAGATTCTCCTCGGTGGGTACGGAGTGTGACGAGAATTTTGGCATTGTAGGTGGATTTTGTGGGGTATTGTGTAATGGGTTTTCTTCTCCTTCTATTGCGAAAGGATTGACAAACTCACTAATGGGTTGGACAACTTCACTAATACCTCGTAAATTCCTCCTAACAACTCTCCTATTGTTCGTCAAGGTTCTTTCGATTTCACGGTCAAAAGGTAACAAATCACCTTGTAACCTTCTAGACATGCAAAATATCAAACAACTCGAAAACAATTATAACAAACCTTGAGGAGTTTTACTTCCTCAAGGTGAAGAAAGACACAACTAATGACAATAAAAAGAAATCTAAATCAAACAAACACCGTCCCCGGCAACGACGCCATTTTTGATGCGATCCCGCTAAGTGTTCACAAATTAAGATGTGGTCGTTGGTCACGGTCGAATCAAAACACAATTTATAGCTCCACAAATAGCTCTACAATTAGTAAAGAGGCAAGTAAAGGTCGGATCCCAAGGGACGGGAGTTGAAATGAGATTTATATTGTAACTAGTGGTGTCTAAGGGGTGTCACAAATTGGGTTGATGTAGAAGGTTACTAAACTAAAATAGCAATGAAAATAAACAAGCAAGATGAATTAAAGGGGTGTAAACAATTGATTAAAGGCACTAGGGTGTCATGGGATCATAGGGGAATCATGGGATATGATCATACAAACATGTTCTCAAATTATAAGCAAGCAATTATTGTTGTGATGGATTGAGTTGGGTTATATCTTACAATCCTAGGAAAGTTTGGGTCCCGGAGCCGAATCGATTAGATTGTACAACACCTACAAGTCGACTTAATCTTCCCTACTCAACAACATGCATGGTCTAATGAGACTCGAGTTGGGTTATGTCTTACAAGTCTCATTGAAAAGATAGAAGATGATAGTAAATGCAAGGATTCATAGGCTTAGCATTTCATCAAATATAACATGTGCATGAGTTGAGATCAAAACAAGCAAGCAAATAAAACATGAAAGCATATTAATTTAAGCATGAATCATTCCCCATGTTGATTTCCCCTAATCACCCATTAACCCTAGCTAAGAGACTACTCACTCATTATCATGTTGATCATGCTAGCAAGGTTGTCAATCATACCAACAATATGAAACATGATGAATAAATGAAAGTAATTAACAATAATTAAAAAGGGATTAAGAGATTATACCTACTAATGATTCCAATAATAAAGCAAAGATAAAAGAAGTACTTGAATGCTTGATTGAGAGGTTGTCAATCTCCCAAAAATAACCCAAAATAATCTTCAATTACCCAAAATAAAGGATGAACAAAAGAGAGATTGAAGAACTAAAACTTTGATTAAAACTTGATTAATACTTGATTACAATATTAAAAAGAGATTTGATTGATATTAACTACACTAATTATTGATAAGAAGAACATGCTCCTCTAATTAGACTAATGGGGTATTTATAGTGGAAATTAGGGAGGATGCATTAGGGTTAACTAAGGGCTAAACTAGTAATTACACTTTTTAAGTTGAGCAAGGAGGAGCCGGTATTTTCTGAGAGAAGGGCTTCTTTCTTCGTAGCTTGGAGAAGACAATCCGTGCTGTGCTAGAATCCGGGCGGAATAGGGTCGGGACGGGCGGATTCTGGCATTGGAATCCGAGCGGATTCAGGGGAATCCGGGCGGATTGTGGAGGGGGAATCCGAGCGGATTGTGGCAAAGCCGCTCGGATTGTCTTCTTTGGGACGGACGGATTGGTGACAATCCGCTCGGATTGTCAGTCAGCAACAAATCTTCTTCTTTTCTTCCCTTTTCTTCTTAAATTCCTTGGGGACTCAAGGATCCTTTCTCAACATTGCTCTTCTACTATGATATGTACAAAGGCCTTCTAATCTTGTCTCTCCTTGATGCTTGGTCATTGAATTCGATCAATTTAGTCTCGTTTTGCCATGAAAATGCAAGATTCTTACTCCTTTCCTACCAAGGGATCAAAATCTCAAAGAATATGCAAAACAAAGAACTAAAGATAAGAAATGACCCAAATAAGCACTAAAAAGCATGGGAACAAGGCTACTTCGGGGGCTAAATATGCGCCAATTATGGTCACATCAATGAGGTTGTTGGTAATGAAGAAGTTGATGATAACATTGATGAGGAAGCAAGTAAAGAAGGAGAAAAGGATGATGAGCAAGATGATGGGCAAGGTGAAGAAGCAAATGATGAGGGAAGTGGCAATGAGACCACTTCTAATGAGGAAAGTGATGATGGTGATGATATGATGGAAGATTAGCAAGCCTTGGAGGCTCCTACCCTCTCATGGTTTGTCTATTTCTCTCTTTGTTTTAATTATTTTCTTGATCATTGTTGGAGTTGAGGACCATTGAGGTGTTCTCATTTTATTGTTCCCATTTTCAAAATCCAAAATGACAAATTCGTTTCTTGCATTGCATAGTGTGTGCATGAACTACACCCATCCTTGGACATTAGCAATAGTGTCTAACTCGATTTGGGGAAGTTAATGCATACACAACGGGAGGTAATCTAAATTATCCTCTCCGTCATAACAAAACCATGCATCATGTAGTGTAGCTTAGTGTAGATTGCATTTAGTGTAGAAATCATGCATCATCTTTGCATAATTTCCATCATTTTGGCCATTGAGGACAATGCCCATATTATTGTGGGGATGGGAATTCTAACATTTAACTCTTATTCAAAAAATCCAAAAAAATTGAAAAAGTTCGAAAATCATAAAAATTTGAAAATTGAAAACCCAAAAACATGTTTATTTCCTTTTGTAGTCTTGTGTATATATTGTTTTGTATATATTGTGTTTGTTCTATCCTTGTTCACATTGATTGACTACGCCACATCCGAGACATGAGGATAATGAAGACCGCATGGTATGATCTTTCCAATCTCCTTTTTCCTCTTTATGTTAATGACTATGTGGCTTTATTTTGTTTGATGTGGTATAACAACGTGAACTTAGGACTTGCATTTAGTTTATATGTAATATTAGTTGATAGAATCACTTGCATTAGGATGTTTATATTAGTTGCATCATAGCATGTAGTTGCATGTTAGAAAAGTTTTGAAAAATGCCTAATTAGGAACTTTGACAAGAGCAACTAAGCCATTACAAATACTTGTTCAACTTAAGACTTTGCCTACTAGAATGGTTTTAAAACACCCTAGATAGTGTCATACTAGTATCTTTTGACCCATGACCCAAGGCCTAGTCAAGGGTTTGCATGTGAGTCACCTATCCAACCCCGTGATGCGATGTGGACTTGGTTAACTTGTGAAGGTGACCTTGATTGACCTTGTGGTAAGGCAACCCAAAAATATTTTCTATCAATAAGCTTGAAGTGCTCATTTCATGGAATTTTGTCATGTGGAAGTAATTTAATGCCAAGGAAACCTCAAATGTTATGAATTGTTGAATGTTGTGAAATTTAAATTGTTTTGATGGAGGCGTACCACTTCGATGTGCTTTGGTGCGGGATCCATTGAATTGGGCCCCCACACGGTTGTGTATTCGGCCGCCCAGAGACAGAGTGACTATCACCCGAAAAGCTATTGTCTAGATGTTAACCGGTTGCCTAATAAACTATTGGCGAAAGCAAATGACACTAGCCCGGAAGGGACAAACCCCATCTAAAATTTTGGAAATGTGAAAGTTGAAATGAGGTCAATTTTGAATACTAGTCATATCCACCCGTTGTGAATAAAGATTTGAGCATTTCATTCCCAAAAAGCCTTTTTGTCAAGCCACTTGGTCGAGCTTGGGACGATCCATGACGTTTACTTTTGTAGAGAATTCGAGACTTGTCATGTCATATGCTACTAGCATCATAAGGATCATCATTCCACCACCATCCGAAAGAATTTGGAAATTGAGGACGAAAGTAGTCTAGTTTAACACCATTTGGAGGTGATTTAGTGCCATCCTCTTAGCCTTAGTAATTTGTTGAACTAGTATTTGTGAAGGATTACATGCTCTTAAATTTGTTCCTCTTTAGTGCCTCCGCCACTTGATGAGGAAGTGGCTATTCTTTTGTAGATGCATCCATTATGTGATTTTGTGTGCTTAATGTTTGGATGTGTCGCCATTTTGGCAAGACCCACCTTGCCTTGCAAGAAGGCATCCTACCTCATGGTTGTCTTGTTGTGAGTTGAAGGGGCGGAGTGAGACCCGCTAATTGTCTCATATCGGCTATGTTATTAGGTTAGTTTAAATAATGGTCCTAGTCTTTGTCACCTCTTTACTCGGGACGAGCAAAGGTTCGGTTTGGGGATATTTGATGTGACCATAATTAGCGCATATTTAGCCCCCGAATTAGCCTTGTTCCCATGCTTTTTAGTGCATATTTGGGTCATTTCTTATCTTTAGTTCTTTGTTTTGCATATTCTTTGAGATTTTGATCCCTTGGTAGGAAAGGAGTAAGAATCTTGCATTTTCATGGCAAAATGAGACTAAATTGATCGAATTCAATGACCAAGCATCAAGGAGAGACAAGATTAGAAGGCCTTTGTACATATTATAGTAGATGAGCAATGTCGAGAAAGGATCCTTGAGTCCCCAAGGAAATCCCCAAGGAATTTATGAAGAAAAGGGAAGAAAAGAAGAAGAAGTCTTGCTGAGCACAATCCGTGCGGATTGTCTCCAATCCGGCCGTCCTCCACCTGCACAATCCGTGCGGTTTTCCACCAAGACGCTCGGGTTTAGCCACCACAATCCGCCCGGATTCTCCTGAATCCGCTCGAGTTCCATCGCCAGAATCCGCCCGTCCCGACCCTAATCCGCTCGGATTCCTCTACAGCGCGTTTTCGTCTTCTCCAAGCTACAAAGAAAGAAGCCCTTCCTTCAAAAAATACCGGCTCCTCCCTGCTCAATCTAAAAAGTGTAATTACTAGTTTAGCCCTTAGTTAACCCTAATGCATCCCCCTAATTTCCACTATAAATACCCCATTAGTCTAATTAGAAGAGCATGTTCTTCTTATCAATAATTAGAGTAGTTAATATCAATCAAATCTCTCTTTAGTTTTGTAATTAACAATTAATCAAGTTTTAATACAAGTTTTATTTCCTTAATCTCTCTTTTGTTCATCCTTTATTTTGGGTAATTGAAGATTATTTGGGTTATTATTGGGAGATTGACAACCTCTCAATCAAGCATTCAAGTACTTCTTTTATCTTTGCTTTATTATTGGAATCATTAGTAGGTATAATTCTCTTAATCCCTTTTTAATTATTGTTAATTACTTTCATTTATTCATCATGTTTCACTTTGTTGGTATGATTGACAACCTTGCTAGCATGATCAACATGATAATGAGTGAGTAGTCTCTTAGCTAGGGTTAATGGGTGATTAGGGGAAACCAACATGGGGAATGATTAATGCTTAAATTAATATGCTTTCATGTTTTATTTGCTTGCTTGTTTTGATCTCAACTCATGCACATGTTATATTTGATGAAATGCTAAGCCTATGAATCCTTGCATTTACCACCATCTCCTATCTTTTCAATGAGACTTGTAAGACATAACCCTACTCGAGTCTCATTAGCCCATGCATGTTGTTGAGTAGGGAAGATTAAGTCGACTTGTAGGTGTTGTACAATCTAATCGATTCGGCTCCGGGACCCAAACTTTCCTAGGATTGTAAGATATAACCCAACTCAATCCATCACAACAATAATTGCTTGCTTATAATTTGAGAACATGTTTGTATGATCAATTCCCATGATTCCCCTATGATCCCATGACACCCTAGTGCTTTTTAATCAATTGTTTACACCCCCTTTTAATTCATCTTGCTTGTTTATTTTCATTGCTATTTTAGTTAGTGACCTTTCTACATCAACCCAAATTGTGACACCCCTAAGGCACCACTAGTTTCAATAGAAATCTCATCTCAATACCCGTCCCTTGGGATCCGACCTTTACTTGCCTCTTTACTAATTGCAGAGTTGTTTGTGAAGCTATAAATTGTGTTTTGATTCGGACGTGACCCAACAACCACACCTTTAATTGTGAACACGAAACGGACCGATCAACTTCTTATACTTTCTAAGATATAGAGCCTATAATTGGTGACATTCATGACCGGTTAATTTAGGATTGAGAGTAGTACTCCCGTCATTTCATGTTTTGCACGTGTATGAGTTTTGATTGCTTATTGCCTATACGCATCGGTTTGTTGTCGGTATTATGTATTTTGAGAACTATTGCATCTTCCCCTTTCTCATTTTGCCACTCCATTATAAGCCATATCTGCCAGTTGCCCTTAACTACATCCCATACTTAGCCTACCATTGTGCCAATCTAGGTAGTAGTAGAGGAATTTGTCGAATTATAGCAGTTTTGGTTCGTTTTTGTAATGTTGGAGTGAGTATTTATGAGAAGTGCAGGAGTTGCCAATGTGTCAGCCTGAAACAAAGAAACTCAGAAAAAAAAAATGAATGAAAAAAAAAAGAGAGAAGTTGATCTGGACAGTGAGTTTAGTCCAGCAGAGGTGGTCGATCGACTGCTGTTTCTGGTCGATCGACTGCCCAATCCAGAAAAAAGAAAAAAAACAGAAAGAAAGGAAAAAAAAAAGAATTTGAAAAAAAAAAAAGAAAAATTCGGCTGATTTGAGAACACACCTCACGTGCTTACTTTATGAATTGGAGATGTCCCTTTTGGGATAGTGTGTTGCCTAGACATTTAGAGGCAATGGTTTATATTTCAAGTTGGAGGAACGGGATGCGGTTTCTGATGGTTTGTTAGGTACTAGCTTGGCTCTTACCCTCACATTTCCATACTTGTTTTGCCCTTCTTTCCCACTTACCCTCACTTATCCAAATCTTTCAATAGTTCGGCATGTAATTGTTCTTGACGGTGGTAATGCGTATGTACGGTAGCTAGAATCATTATTCATACTAGTCAAGCATACATGTTTTGTCGGTCGTAGTCTAGATGAGAGTCTGTATTTTCTTCCCTCTCTTCTACATATATTCTTAACATTTGCCTTGCTGAGGGAAGAGTGACCCGGGAGAGTCCGAATTTATGAGTCTTGCAAGGTCGAACGCCCGATTTAATTCCATAATATGCATAAATTTGTTCACTTGCTTTGAGCTTTGCAGTAGTTGATTATGTGCATTAAACGGTTTAGCATTGACTTGTAGCTAGCTCTGAGATATACTCCTTTCCATTAGGTCCTTTTAGTTGTATTTAGTGCTTGCTTGGGGACAAGCAAGGTTTGGTTTGGGGAGATTTGATACGTGCATATTCTATACACTTTATTTGCAGTTTTGGCACGTATTTCCATGCGTATTTGTTAGCTTTAAGCTAATATTTCTCCCGAAACGGTTTACTTTGCGATTTCTATGACTTATTGTAGGAATGAGAGGAAGTAGGCTAAATCAAGCCTAAATCGTCCTCCAGAAGCTGCTGTAGGGGAACTTGGAAGATGGGAGCTCGGACTTATACACCTCGGGATGTGTGCATTGGAGTGAAGTGGCTGCTGTGAAGAGAGGAGGACTTACTGCACAGCTCAGTTGGTCGATCGACCAACCTCTTCAGTCGATCGACCGTGGAACTTCAGCGGATGATACTGTACTGCACTCACCAGTCGATCGACCATGCTACTCAGTCGATCGACCCGGTTTCGAGGCCGAGATTTATTTTTCGTGTTAGACTTTTAAAAGCCCAATTATAATTTACTCTTTTGGCATCGTTTATTAGTAGAACGCAGAATAATTTTAGGTTATGCTTTTTATTCAAGAACTCAGTTTTAGATCTAGCTTAGAGGCAGAAAAGGGAGACGACGGAATTCCGGATTCGATTACTTTGTTCATCATTTAATTAGTAAGGTTTTATGCAATTTCCTTCTTCTTGAATTTCTTGTTAATTCAATTCTTGTTGTTACCAATTAAATTTAAGCAATTCAGTATTTTGTCTTTTGTCTGTAATTCAATTCAATCATGTCAATCTTATTTTCTGCCTTTAAGTTTGCAATTGTTGTAGTTTTAATCATGCATAGCTAATTACCTTGATTGGGAACAAGGTGAGCCATGGCATAAATTAAGGTTGTTTTGTTAGTATGATTTCTTCCGTATCGATCTTATTACCTTTTGATAAACCTGTCTTGCTAGATTGAAAGATTAGTGGGTTAGGCTTTCATTTGGTTGGAATTTCCTTTGAGCTAAAGCTTTGAGAAATTCTTGGGAATTAGAAGACCGTAAGTTATTTGAGCATTGATCGAAAGGCCTGCTCTTACTCCCTGAGACTGTTACAAGACGTCTACTATCCCTTTGTGATCTGACCTTAGCCATGGTGAACCGAAGTTCCTGATCTTCTTTTTATCTTGTTGAGAAATTTCATATTTTAGCAACTAGTCATTAGAAACAAACAAATTCAAAACCCTCATTTAATTGTTACTTTATTAGACTGAAAATAGCAAATAGAATTGATCTTGTCTCTCTGTGGTTCGACCCTTACTATCACTAGCTATAGTTTTAGTTCGGATTTATAAATTAAATTTTGATACAAAACGACGGTATCAGTAAAGTGGTTGGTGTCTTTTCTTGCAATGATGGTATTCCCTATGACCTTGTGCCACACTCTAATGCCCAGATGGTGGACTAATAGAGCGCGACTAGCATGATAGTTCTCAAATTTCCTTCCGGAAATCGCCTCCCAAAGAGGAGCGGGGTCATACTTGCCAACATTTTTGAAATAACTAGGTGAATCACTAAGACCCAAAGCTTTACTCATTTCCTCAAAGGAGATGCGCCTACTAACATTAGCTAGGCGGAACTCGATGCTTTCCATAGTCTCAACCTTTGTAACTTTCAAAGAACTCAAGAATTCTAAGGTAAGGGAGGGGTATGTTAATTCTTTTGTTGTAAACAATTTGCCCAACCCCATGGCTTCAAAGAAGGCTCTAGTTTTCTCAAGGACACCCAACTTATCTAAGGCATCTTTACAAATAAACTTGGTGGATAGAAAGGATTTTCTAGCACACTTGTCAAAAGTTTCCCTATGGGAGTTAGAGATGAAAATTACCTCCGGATAGTTCAAAAGTTGAGAAATTTCCGGAGTAGTAGAAGTTGTTGCTTCCAAGGGGGGTCGTTGTTGTTGCACTTCCATGTTTGAGCTCGCTACCACCATAGCCAATGAGGCTTTCTGTGCTTGAAGACTCTTTTGTCTTGTTGAGAGTGCCTTTACCTTTGGTGCCTTTGTTGCTCCTTTTGTCCTTGCCATTGATACTTGAACCAAGAAAAGAGTGAAAATCTTCAATTTCCAAGTGTACCCAAATCGATTTTAAGATGAAAGGCTTTGCCTTTATAAATTCAAAAATCGACTCAAAGGTTGAAGATTTTGGTGCTTGGTGTGATTTTTGTTGAAAGAGGAGTGATTAATTTTTGTTAGAAGGGTGTTTTGATTTGATTTTGATGAATGTGGTTGAGAAAATCTTGTTTTTGTGATGGAGAGGATGAGGGTTTTGAGTTTTGGGGTTTATGGGTAGTGTTTTGAATGAAGGAATGAAGAAATTAATGTGGGAGGGGGTTTATAGAAGACCCGAAAATTTTGAAATGCAGGGGGAAGACGGGCGGCTTTCCTTCGGGACGCCCGGATTCTGTTTGTTCTGGGCTTCAGAATTCTCGCCTAAAGACGGGCGTCTTTGAGCAAAGACGCTCGGATTGTTTAGCTGCGGGACGGGCGTCTTTCAGTGAAGACAGGCGGATTCCTTTCCAGGGAATTTTCTTGTTTTTCTCAGCCAAAAAGACGGGTATCTTTTCTTGCAGGACGGGCGTCTTTTTGAGGATGGGCGGATTCTTTTGCATGACGCCAGGATTTGCTAACAGTCCTAAAATTTTAAAAGTTCAGCTCAGAGAGACGGGCGTTTTGTGACAAATACGCCCGGGTTGCCTGAAGACGGGCGGATTCTCTTGAAAACTCTCGGATTCTGCCTCTTTTACCCGGATTCAGTTCCATCCGTGTACTTGCATATCCCTTGTCATTTTTCATTCTTCAAAATCTCGTGTTCTTCATTGTGGGGGCACTACTAATGCATGGATAGCCTAGGCAATTGCTATCCCCACACTAAGCTAAAGCACTACACATCAATTTAAATCATTAGTCCCTCCCTCACTTCTCTCAGACATGATAATTATCTTGATCAAGGCATAAAAGACCAAAAATGACAAAAAAAAATGCAATATGAGAATTAAAATGCGAGTTAGGAGTTCGAAATATTTACAAATGATGGTTTAGGGCGGACTCCACCAAACTCTCATCCTTAGTGACATGTCATGGGGGCATGTCCAAGGTGTTGTTGATGTTGCTCAACACCTTGAAGAAGTAATCAAAAGCTTGTTCATTGTCATGATAAAGATCTTCAATAGATCTTTTCCCTTGTTGTCGGTCTTGATCGATAGCATTACCAATATAGGGATTAAAAATACCTTCAAACTCATCGTCCCAAAGACCACAAACTTCATCTACTTGATCACTAAAGATCTCTTGAGTTGATAGAGACAATTCTCCCATTTTCTTGTCTTGGCCAATGAGGCCATCTTCTTCATTGCTTGACTTTGGTGAGCTTTTCAAGCTCTCTTTGTTATAATTAACTTGCTCTTTGAATGGAGCATCTTCAATTTTCTTCTTCCATTGGAGTTCCGACTTCTTCCTATCATCCTTCCAGCTATAATGATCAATCATAAAACATGGTTCATGCAAGCGGGGAGCTCTCATGGTCTTTTCAAGATTGAAAGTTATACTATCATCTCCCACTTCTAGAGTGAGCTCTCCATGTTTTACGTCAATCACCGCACCCGCGGTGTGTAAGAAAGGTCTTCCTAGAATGATTGGAATGTTGGAGTCTTCTTCCATATCAACAATGACAAAGTCCACCGGGATGAAAAATTTCCCAATTCGTACGGGAACATCTTCCCATATCCCTAATGGTGTCTTTGTTGATCTATCGGCCATTTGGAGTGTGATATTGGTGCATTTAAGCTCTCCCATCCCCAACCTTTTACTCACCGAGTTGAAGGAAATGTAGATCTTTATACATACTAACATATTCATATATGTCAAAATTAATTTGTCATAAAATTAAAACGGATTTTATGCATGCAAACAATAATATAAGAGAAGAGAAATCAAGTCCTTACATTGTAGATTTCGGTTATATTGGGCACAAGAGAGATCACCTTTCTCTCTTGTTCTTGAGCTTTTCCTTATGGATGAACCAAGATCCAAGTGTAGGATCTCTCCCTAAGCTTTATACCCAAGGCTTTCTCTTAATTAGAATTAATATTATTGGATCTAGAATAATATTAATCTTATTGAAAAATTGAACCAAAAAAGTTTGGTTTTTACTCTCTAAAAACCGGTTTAGAGGAGAGGGATTTTAGAGGTTTTTTTTATCTTTCTAAAATATTTTGAAGTAAGTATGAATGAATATGTTACCACTAGCATGTAGTGTATATCCAAAAATAAAAACAAAACACTTTTCTTTTCTTTTGGTGAACCGTGAAAGAGGGTAGGAGAGGAGAAGAGAAAGACCCAATGCATGCCTTAGTTTGCCTTCACAAGGTGAATAGGGTTGCATGGCTACTCTCCTATTATAATCATCATGTTTTCCACTAAATGTAAACACAATATTAATTCTAATCCTCTTACATTATTTCGGCACTTTCACATAATATGGAGTCCATATTATTTTTGTCAATTGTCTATATGTTACATGTCACATGTCACATATATTTGTTATGTAATTTTTAACATATTAAAAATTCAACGTATTAATAAAAATACGTCACATACAAAAATCGACTTAGTAATGTCATAATTACTTGTGCCAAAATATTTTACCAATTTATAAATCACAACGGATTGTATTTATAATAATTCATTCAAATCCAATTGTTTCTTTAAACATTAATTTCATCCGAGTAATGATACAATTCAATTACTCAGACCGTATCTCATTTAATCACATTTCAATTTGATACGTAAATTTTACTTCCAAAATCGTCCGTCAATTTTCAAGTAATTTAATTAACTCGCAACATTATACGATTAATTAAATAATCAATTAAGAGTATTGCCCTTTAGGTATGACCTAGGGGTCAATCGATCACCACCGTCACACGACAAGTAATGTCAAACTCTAGTCACCAATCATTACCGATATATGTTGACCAGTTGACAAGAACAATATTACTTCCCAATTGTATTCTTAAAATGAGATTTAATAATGATATTTAAATCATGTGATCGCACTATTGTTGAGGACACATTTCCCAACAATCTCCCACTTGTCCTCGACAAGTGTGCGTCACCAATTCTCTTGTCCTATTACTATCTCCCACTCAATGCAAGGTGTCTTTGGGTCGTACTTGCAAGTGATCATATCAAGAATGGTTTCCTCGATCCGGAGAATAATCGATTGACCGGATTTATCCACTCGGATACCTTCCGAGCGTGGCCACGCATTTCGATTCATTACTCCTCGAGTGGCCTTGAGATATTGTTTTAACCCTGACAAGGGGATGGACAATTCCTATCGCACTCATTCCCTTCGACTAGCCACACCATCATAACCCAAAATATGCCCATTTGACCCCATTTACGAAGGTCGTAGTAACACAAATCAAAGTTAATCCAAACCGAGCCATCTTAGGTGAATAGTCTTTAGTCAAAAGAATCGACTCATTTGAATACTATAGCAGCTCTCGCCACGACCAGGCTATATAAATTTGCAGAACTCTATAAGCGGTCATTAGGCCCGACAAAAAGTTCCTAATAATCTGCCTATGTGATCGACTAGTCATCTCACATGACTCTATGGCACTTGAACTTGCCATCAATCGCATCACACTCTAGTCACTTCGAGACGTCACCTCATACAAGTGACTATGGGCGAATACCATGCTAATCCGAGTTCACTTTAACGGGGTTCAATTGTCTCCACAACCCGTTTGGATGTAACAAGGTATAAAAGGAGTTTTTAAAGAAAAACTCGAACGACAAATGCGATTATCACATATGAATAGTCAATGCCCGATTACTATTTCATATTCTATAATCTAATTTGATCTTGCATGTAGTTGTTAATTTCAATTCAATTGAAATGACATGACTCATCATGTTTAGCCTTTGAGAAGGCTTTGGTTAGTAGGTTTTATCAATTTCTTGTACCTTACTCAACCCTACTACATACTCGTTTTCCTTTGTAATGTATACATTTGCATCACAAAACTCTCTGAGTACGTGTCGAGATCCAATCAAGACATAGGCCCTCTTAGCCTAAGAATAGCTCCCCCTTTGTTTTCTCGGTGTGCGGGACTCATCCTCTTGCACATCTCATGATTGCAAGTGTACTCAATTTCCGTTATTAATATCTCTCATTGTTCTTTATTGCCTAGAACGATTCTAGAAAATCTACTTCTTAATTATCATAGCCATAATGGTATCTTAACCATCCTAATGTGTTTTGATTATGGTTTTGTCGGAAACCATGCGCAACCTCAATTGTCAATTGTCACTTGTGTAACACACTTACACAAAATTGCATCATAAACACTTTGCTTTACTTCCTTAATGCTTCTGCATGCACTTAAGGGTAATCTTTATAGCGTACTTGGCAAAGATTACTTAAATTCGATTTTGAAAACAATTCATCATACTCAAAGTATATGAAGTGTTATACATCATTACTCATTTAATTGAACCGCAATGAAGCAAATGGAATCAATCAAATATGTTCAATTTAATTGAACTAGTCATGAATCTTATCAACATAAGACTTCTTCTTGACGCTAATATCATGTGGATTTATCTTCATAAATCCGGATATTCAAGATGTATTATAATACTCCAAAAGTCTTAAATCATTCTCGATGATCAATGTGTCATCCACATATCGGACTAATTAAAATTTCCGTAACTCCCACTAAACTTCATGTATAAACACAACTTCTCGACTTATCGAGAAATGTTTTATCACATGATCCAAAAATGTTGATTCCAACTCATTGATGTCCTACTTAAGACCCTCTCTTAAGTTTCACATTATCTTAGGATTGCAAGAATCTACTAAACTCAAGACATGTATTGAATACATTCCTTCTATTGAAGAAGTGGGTTTTAGATTCACTTGCTATGTATTTCATAACCTCATAATGAAACACAATCCCTAAGAAGATCCAAATAGACTTAAGCATTTCAATTGGTGCAAAACCCTTTGCAACCAATCAAACCTTGAAATCTCTCTTTATTAGTGCAAAACCCTTTGCAACTAATCAAGCCTTTTTATTTCGGATTTTCATGGCTCTAAGCCTTATATTGAGTTGTGACTTAAACACTCTTATGTAAGTCATATGTTCATTACTTTCTAGAAGTAATCAACTTGAATCAAACGATTTCTTTGTAAGTTATAAGCTCTTTACTTTCTTAAAAGTAACATGAATTCATCATTTTTTAACAAGTGACGAATTTTAACCTCCTAGGTTTTGAAGAAACAATGTCTTACACAAAACGTCTCATGTAGCCAAGAAAGATAATTTTCTTGCGACAACGTTTTACACAAAACATCTCACGTAGCCAAGAAAGACCAGTTTCTTGTGACATAACATCTTTGTGGCTCTTTGAATAATTTCTCCCACTCTGTCTTCTAAAATAAACTTGTATTTTAGAAAGACAGCTTCATGAGCCGCAAACCCGTCGTACTCGTGTTAATTGAAGAGGGAAAAATGAGCATTTGTTTCTTTGTGAAAACTTACAACCATGGTACCCTTACCATTTCATATCTCATATGATTCGATTTAGTGAAAATAAATTAGACAAAAATGATAAAATCCCCAAAAGGATCAAGTAACTCAAAGTAACTTGATTGAAATCTAAACCATATCGAATAGCGTTTGATTTCTTATCTAATCACACATTATTCCATAATGCGTGCTAAGAGAGATTAACTTGTGATACTATATCACATTTCCTTTGGCTTATATCAAAGTCTTCACTTTGATAATCCCATCACGACTAAATCGTGATTCCTTGAACTCTTTGAAATTCTTCAAAGATTTCTCTATTTACCTTATTAAGTGAACATACTAGTGTCAACTTAAATCGTTGGTAAAAGAAAATGATCAACCTATTTTGGATAAATGATTTACAATCTCGATCTCCTTTTTCAACCAAAAAGGCACGAGATATCTTGCTTTGAATACAAGATACGCATATACCATTAACAATCTAATGGTTTCAAGAGTACTCGATAACTCTTTGCGTTCATCATTCCAAAATTTAAGGTTTAATCTTGGGTTACCAATTTGAATCTTACATCATCTACATGATATATCATTCTAGTTTGGTTTAGAATATAATCACCTTGATAATGGGCTAGCCATACATCAAATCGTGGTGTATAGGGTCACAAAAGTGAAAACCTCTTTTGTTTCTTAACAAGTTTATATTCTTATTTAGAGTTGATGCACTTAATAGTCACAATTAAGTACCACTTTAAATCCAAAACTAGATTGAGTACACAATTACTCTATCTCTCGACTTCATTGTTGCTAGTCGTCATATTCTTATCATCCTATGTCTCAAACATAATGATGAAAACCTCCATTGGTTTCTAATATTGACGAAGTGGTACTAGCAAAATTTATGTTTAATCAAATAAACATTTAAAGAAGAAGATCCTATTAGATGTCCCACAACTAATTTGTTGATTCTTCAATAATTTGGGGTAGTTTCCTTTCTTGTGTCCAACATTTAAGACAATGGAAACTATATCGGTCGGGATTGATAGGTTTAGTATCGTCATTCTCAACAACTTTACCTTTAACATTACCTTGTATCAATTCCATTATAATCTTTATTTCTTGAACCTCGTCGTCATCTTAACGATTTAAGAGAATGCTCCCACTCATTTCAATGAGTCTTTGCTTTGAGAAGCAAAATTGAATTTATGAAGATTACTCTTCATTGGTTTGTTTTAGTCTTAAAACTTTCATTGAAGTGGTTGCGTTATTTTGGTCAATTACTTAATTCGACAAAACTAATTACCAAAACAATTTTATCGCTTCGATGTACTTAATGCATTTAAGTACATGGAAAAACAATCCATTGCAAGTAGATGTGTTAGTCAAGAATCAAAAACCTGTTTGATAATGAATAACTTTAATCTATACTCTTTACAAGAGATCCTTAGCAATGGTTCATATGAGGTTTTAGAAGCAAATTCATATTTGTCTTTAGTTACGATATTTTAATGGAGATTTGTATCAAAATCGAAATGATATCGTATATGAATTGTGGTAAAGAAATAGAACAATATAAAAAAAAAAAAACAGAATAGTGGAAAACTTAACATTCATCGTTATATTAATACTTGTAAAACAAGTATAGCATTTACATAGTGACCTCTACCCAACTATGATAAATGATTCCAAGATCCAAATTCATATTAACTTGGGCACGGTAGGGCCGATTCATCCCTTATCAATATAATTCGGTGGATTAACTCTTTAATCGATTCTACTTTTAGAACTCTTGGTCGATAAAATTACTCTAATAATTATCTATAGCCCAAAACACATCCGACAAGGGCACGGTAGGGCCGATTCATCCCTTATCGAAAAACTTTTGTTGAGTTCAATCCAAATTTCGAATAAATGTGTCCATGATCCAAATCCACATCAACTTGGGCACGGTAGGGCCGATTCATCCCTTATCAACATGAATTCGGTGGATTAACATTCATCACCCACTTCCCCTACGTAACAAGGTTTGTACCCCGGTAGGGCCGAGTGCACTCCCTCGCGAAATAGGTTTTCATGGTTTCTACTATTTGGTAAGGCTATGTCTCAATTAATTGTTTTAGCGAGAGGTCATGTCAATTTATTATCTATCACGTTTTAAGTGAACTAAAGCGGTGAACTACGATAATTCTAATTGACACGGTCGATAAACTCGACAAAAATAAGGATGCATGTTTTAGTTATGGCGATTTAGCGATGCATGTGACATAAAATAAAATGCAAGCATAAAGATAAATAAATCCTAGTATGGCCTTTCCTAAAATAGAAAAACTCTTTAACTATTACAAATTCGGAAACCAACTCCATTGGTCCCTTGAACTTCGGTTGTGGCACGCATCTCGAGGTAACACCGTCTTTATGTATCGTCATTCTTGAAGAAATCCGTCTTTGGGAACTCCGGAATGAATAAAATTACATAATAAATTACATAACTCCTATTATACATTTGTAACTAAATAAAATAAATCTATTAAATTACAAAACGGTGATACGAGATCACAATAAAAATTACAACCGAATCGATACTCCCATACATTTCGGGAAATACCAATTAAAATCTAAGGCCATACTAAGTAAAATTACATAATTCAAAATTACATAAATTAAAATTATGACAATCATAAAGAAAAATGCAGCATTATAATATGTATGAACATGCTCAATTTTATGCTAAATCGCCTTTAATTAGCCAATATCGTATATTACTCGGTTTTTACGGATTTGCGTGATTTCAACATTTTATAATCACAAAAATACATAAACTCATATTTATGCATAAGTTAATTACCCTAACGTCTTAGGACTCAAAATATAGTCTTCACTAATAATTTGACCATAATTAACCTTTATTTACAAAATTGTTCATAAATGGACCAAAAATTACAAAAATAAGCTATTAAACTTCAAATAAATCCAAAAATTTCAAATAAATTCAAAATTTGAAATTTAAATTCATGAACATTCTGGAAAAAATCCATGACACTCATAATGTTCAAAATCTTAGGTTAAAAATTTGAAATTTTTAGGAAAAACAATGTTGCGGTTTATCGATATTTAATAAAATAATCATAAAAACATGGAATAATTATTTTCATTAACTTTTCAATTTTAGATCTGAAAAATATAATAAAATGCAACATTAAACGTTTTTCCTAAGTCATAGAATATGTTTTATTAATTTTCAACTAATAATGTCACTATTTATGCCATTTTTCTTCAAAAATTCATAAATCATGCTAAAAGACTTCTTTATAGCCAATTATTTTACACACATCTTTTAAAATTGCATGTGACAACATATAAATTTTCTATGACCAGATTCGAAATTTAACTCATATTAACCTATTTTACTCTTAAATCCGTATTTAATAGTGAAAAATTCATTTTTCGAGCATAACAAGTGCAAAAATTATGAAAATTTACAGGTTATCTTAAAATAATATATGTAACAACATATCCAAAAACCAACTTAAAATTCGAAGTATAGCTAATTTTCGACCAAAAATGACATTTTTACTCATAAAATCACATTTAAATGTCATTATTATTAAATATGAACAATAAAAATCCGAAAAATTAACCAAAAAATCCTAAAACACTTTAGGACCAGAAATATTAACATGCATGTAATTATTTCATGATATATCATAATAACACAAATTTTACAAGTTTTATTTTGTTATTCATATAACTCGGAAAAACTTTTAACCAATTTGCATGCAAACAACCGTGGCTCATGATACCGATTGAAGGAAATGTAGATCTTTATACATACTAACATATTCATATATGTCAAAATTAATTTGTCATAAAATTAAAACGGATTTTATGCATGCAAACAATAATATAAGAGAAGAGAAATCAAGTCCTTACATTGTAGATTTCGGTTATATTGGGCACAAGAGAGATCACCTTTCTCTCTTGTTCTTGAGCTTTTCCTTATGGATGAACCAAGATCCAAGTGTAGGATCTCTCCCTAAGCTTTATACCCAAGGCTTTCTCTTAATTAGAATTAATATTATTGGATCTAGAATAATATTAATCTTATTGAAAAATTGAACCAAAAAGGTTTGGTTTTTACTCTCTAAAAACCGGTTTAGAGGAGAGGGATTTTAGTGGTTTTTTTTATCTTTCTAAAATATTTTGAAGTAAGTATGAATGAATATGTTACCACTAGCATGTAGTGTATATCCAAAAATAAAAACAAAACACTTTTCTTTTCTTTTGGTGAACCGTGAAAGAGGGTAGGAGAGGAGAAGAGAAAGACCCAATGCATGCCTTAGTTTGCCTTCACAAGGTGAATAGGGTTGCATGACTACTCTCCTATTATAATCATCATGTTTTCCACTAAATGTAAACACAATATTAATTCTAATCCTCTTACATTATTTCGGCACTTTCACATAATATGGAGTCCATATTATTTTTGTCAATTGTCTATATGTTACATGTCACATGTCACATATATTTGTTATGTAATTTTTAACATATTAAAAATTCAACGTATTAATAAAAATACGTCACATACAAAAATCGACTTAGTAATGTCATAATTACTTGTGCCAAAATATTTTACCAATTTATAAATCACAACGGATTGTATTTATAATAATTCATTCAAATCCAATTGTTTCTTTAAACATTAATTTCATCCGAGTAATGATACAATTCAATTACTCAGACCGTATCTCATTTAATCACATTTCAATTTGATACGTAAATTTTACTTCCAAAATCGTCCGTCAATTTTCAAGTAATTTAATTAACTCGCAACATTATACGATTAATTAAATAATCAATTAAGAGTATTGCCCTTTAGGTATGACCTAGGGGGTCAACTGATCACCACCGTCACACACAACGTGTAATGTCAAACTCTAGTCACCAATCATTACCGATATATGTTGACCAGTTGACAGTAACAATATTACTTCCCAATTGTATTCTTAAAATGAGATTTAATAATGATATTTAAATCATGTGATCGCACTATTGTTGAGGACACATTTCCCAACACGAGTACGGCATAACACTCACACTAGCCCCTAGACCACATAAGGCTTTGTTGATCGTGGTGTCGCCAATGGTACACGGTATTGAGAAGCTTCCCGGATCCTAGAGTTTTGGTGGTGAACTCCCTTGAAGTATTGCACTACTCACCTTAGTGAAGGCGATAGTCTCAAGCTTCCGGATCGACTTCTTCTTTGTGAGGATGTCTTTCATATATTTCGCATAGGCCGGCACGTGATTGATTAATTCCGTGAAAGGAATTGAGACTTCCAAACTCTTCACAATTTCCATAAATTTTCCAAGTTGGTCATCAAATTTGGGCTTGGCTTGACGACTTGGAAAAGGAAGTCTATTCACAATGGGCTCCTTCTCTTTGACCTTGTCTTCATTTTTCTTTGAAACTTCTTCATTTGATGGTACTCCATCCTTGGAGTTTTGCACAATTTCTTCCTTGTCACTAGCTTCCACAACTTCATCCTCAACTTGCTTCTTCGGTGCTTCATACCTTGTACCACTTCTCAAGTGAATGGCACTAACCGTTTCATGTCTTGGGGGATTACTTTGAGGTGGTAATTGCCCCTTTTGTCTTTGTGAGCTTGAAGATGCTAGTTGAGTCAATTGGGTTTCCAACATTTTGGTGTGAGCTAGGATGTTGTTGATGGTGGTTTCCTTCGCTTGACTATCCTTTTGCATTTGATTGAAAAACTCTTGTTGATTCTTTTGCATTTGAAGGACCGCTTTTTTAACATCAAAACCTTGGTCATTTTGTTGATTGTATGGAGATTGATTTTGGTAACCTTGGTTTTGGTTGTAAAAGGGTCTTTGATTTTGGTTTCTCATGGGAGGTGGGGTGTATGTTGTTTGAGGGTTTTGAACATTTTGGCTTTTGTATGAGAGATTTGGATGGAATTTGGTGTTTTCATTGTAATAGTTGGAATAAGGGGTACCACTCTTGTATGCTTGGAAAGCATTCACTTGTTCATTTGTTCCCCTACATTCACTTGGGTCATGTCCCAAAGTTCCACAATTCTCACATATCCCACTTAGAATTGATGAAGATGCCGTCATGGCATTAACATGATGCTTTGGTGATTTTGAGGCTTCTTCAAGTCTAGCCATAGCCTTTTCAAACTTCAAATTGATGGTATCAATGTGAACACTAAGTTGAGCACCCAATTGAGTAACGGAGTCCACTTCATGCTTTCCTCCTCTAGTAGCCTTGCGAGGTCTACTATATTATGAGTTATGGACCGACAAATTCCTTTGAACCGCTCCCAAGCTTCATACAAAGATTCTTCATCCCTTTGCTTAAAACCCGTAATTTGAGCTCTTAGCATGTTAGTCTTTTCCGGTGGATAGAACTTTTTGTAGAAAGCTAGAGCCAACTTCTTCCAAGAATCAATTCTGAGAGTGGTCTTATCAAGGCCCTTTAACCATTGTTTCGCGGTGCCAATTAGAGAAAAAGGAATTAAGACCCATCGAATTTGGTCTTGAGTTACACCGGTTTGAGAAATCGCATCACAATAGTCACAAAAGGTCTCCATGTGAGAGTAAGGGTCTTCACTAGGCATCCCCCCAAATTGGCTTCTTTCGACTAATTGGATAAATGCGGATTTGGCAATGAAATTTCCGGTTAGATTTTGTGGTGTGGGAGTACCATTGGGTAGGTTCTCCTCGGTGGGTACGGAATGTGATGAAAACTTAGGCATTGTGGGTTGATTTTGTGTTGTATTTTGTGTTGGGTTCTCCTCACCTTCTCTTGCAAAAGGGTTGATGAACTCAATAGTTGGTTGAATATTTACAACCTCACCAATACCTCTCAAATTCCTCCTAGCAAGTCTTTTATTAGTTGTCAAAGTTCTTTCAATTTCACGATCAAAGGGTAACAAGTCACCTTGTGACCTTCTAGACATGCAAAATATCAAACAACTCGAAAACAATTAGAACAAACCTTGAGGAGTTTTACTTCCCCAAGGCAAAGAAAGACACAACTAATAACAATATAAGAAAATCTAAATCAAGTTAACACCGTCCTGCAACAACGGCGCCATTTTTGGTCGGACTAAATCTTTTCGGTAACTTGTCGTTAGGAGCACCTAGACCAAAACACAATTTATAGCTTCACAAACAACTCTACAATTAGTAAAGAGGCAAGTAAAGGTCGGATCCCAAGGGACGGGAATTGAGATGAGATTTCTATTGTAACTAGTGGTGTCTTAGGGGTGTCACAATTTGGGTTGATGTAGAAGGTCACTAAACTAAATAGCAATAAAAGTAAACAAGCAAGATGAATTAAAAAGGGTTGTAAACAATTGATAAAAAGCACTAGGGTATCATGGGGACATAGGGGATTCATAGGAATTGATCATACAAACATGTTCTCAAATTATAAGCAAGCAATTATTGTTGTGATGGATTGAGTTGGGTTATATCTTACAATCCTAGGAAAGTTTGAGTCCCGGAGCCGAATCGATTAGATTATACAACACCTACAAGTCGACTTAGTCTTCCCTACTCAACAACATGCATGGTCTAATGAGACTCGAGTTGGTTTATGTCTTACAAGTCTCATTGAAAAGATAGGTGATGGGTAAAAAATGCAAGGATTCATAGGCTCGCATTTCATCAAACATAACATGTGCATGAGTTGAGATCATAACAAGCAAGCAAATAAACCATGAAAGCATATTAATTTAAGCATGAATCATTCCCCATGTTGGTTTCCCCTAATTACCCATTAACCCTAGCTAAGTGACTACTCACTCATTATCATGTTGAACATGCTAGCAAGGTTGTCAATCATACCAACAAAGTGAAACATGATGAATAAATGAAAGTAATTAGCAATAATTAAAAAGGGATTAAAAGAATTATACCTATTAATGATTCCAATAATAAAGCAAAGAATAAAAGAAGTATTTGATGCTTGATTGAGAGGTTGTCAATCTCCCAACAATAACCCAAATAATCTTCAATTACCTAAAATAAAGGATGAACAAAAGAGAGATTAAGGAAATAAAACTTGTATTAAAACTTGATAATTGTTGATTACAATATTAAAAAGAGATTTGATTGATATTTACTATACTAAAGATTGCTAAGAAGAACATGCTCTTCTAATTAGACTAATGGGGTATTTATAGTGGGGATTAGGTGTAGGAATTAGGGTTAACTAAGGTCTTAAATGACGATTAAGTCCCTACGTAAGGAAACGCCGGTATTTTTGGAAGGATGGGCATCTTTCTTGAAGCTTGAAGAAGACGAAGTTGTGCTGCCTTGGAATCCGTGCGTCTTTAGTACGGGACGGCCGGATTCGTATGTCTCTGCCCGGGCGTCTTGGGGAGAAAACGGGCGTCTTCTGGGGTTGCTGCCCGGGCGTCTTGGAGTGAAGACGCACGGATTGTGAAGGTGGAGGACAGGCGTCTTCAGGACAATCCGCACGGATTGCTGGACAGTCACATTTCTTCTTCTTTTCTTCCCTTTTCTTTATAAAATCCTTGGGGATTTCCTCGGGGATGCAAGGATCTTTTCTCATCATTGCCCATCTACTATAGTATGTACAAAGGCCTTCTAATCTTGTCTCTCCTTGATGCTTGGTCATTGAATTCAATCAATTTAGTCTCGTTTTGCCATGAAAATGCAAGGTTTGCACTCCTTTCCTACCAAGGACACAAAACCTCAAAGAATATGCAAAACAAAGAACTAAAGACAATAAATGACCCAAATATGCACTAAAAATCATGGGAACAAGGCTAATTCAGGGACTAAATATGCTCTAATTATTGTCACATCGATTGTATTAAATGTGTTGTTTATGTATTTGTTAGTTTATGCCTTAATGTTTCCGATCGTTATCAATTGTTTTACATGAGTTATTTTTGTACTTGCTTTTCGTTCCTTAATTCTTTGTATTGTTATTAATTGTATTAAATATTTTGTTCATGAATTGGTTTGCTTATGTCTTATGTTTATAGATATTAATTGTATTCAACGTATTCTTCATGTTTGACTTTTTAAGCATGCTTTGTTGATTTGAAAGATGGTTGATTTTGAAAATGTTTCTTACATGTTACTTATTGTGCATGTGGTTACATGTTTGTCAAAAATTTTAATCCTTGGTAACCCGAGCTTTACTCTTATCGTACTTTAATCCTTTTTGGATTATTTGATGGCGTTGTCCTTGTTTGAGGTGATTTCGAGGTTGATTCCCTTGTGGTTTATTAAGGCAACAAGTTAGGATTGATGACAGTTATTGGGATGTTGAGATATGAAAGAAAAGAGTGTTTATATTATGAGTTTGGTAACGAAGAAGTTTATTTTGGGATTAGAGGTTATTGCGAGGAAGTTTACTTTCGGACTTGTTATGACGATGTTTCCTTTATGATTATAGGCGTTATGTTCTTTTGTGTATTTGAAGAAATCCTTATTGATGATAGAGGGTGATGATATTTGGAATAATATATATGATTGTGGTTTCATAGTTTCATAAGAAGTGAGAGGCATATTGAGTGCATTTATCTTATGGTATTATTTGGAAATATCGTGACTTATGTTCTTGATGGTTGGAGTTATTGAATTTTGGCTTGAGTTAAGGGAAAGGTTATGCGAGTAATTTATGGATCGAGAGTAAAATAATGGAAACGAATTGAATGTTAGTGTGGAGTTTAGATTAAGCAAGTTGAGAATTTTGGAGGATTATGCTTGACTTTAAGTGGAATATCATTTTGAGGAGTAAGGATCATAAATGGCAATGAGTGAGTTATAAGGGATTTTATGATTTATCTGTTGAGGAGTTATTTACTGATCGTACGTTTTAAAGGATTGTTTGAACAGGGTGAGCTATAATTTATGGACTTGTGAGATGTTAATGTTTAAATGTTAAAGTGCTCAAGAGTTGACTTAGTATTGTGGTATTCATCTTTTGAGGGTATAGAGATTGCTATGGATTGATCCATTAAGTGTGATTAGATGAAGTTCTTGAGAGTGGAAGGACTTGAGAGTTTATGATCTTGAGAGTTGATAATCTGAGGATGTAGTGATGGTGAAAGGAGCAGTTATATAGAGATTTGTTTGTCCTGAGGTTTTATGGAGATATGACAAAAGGATGTTATGAGACGTTGTTACCTTAAGTGATGATTGTATGATGATTGTAAGACCCTGGTTATCTGCTTTATTTATTTTATCTTAAGGTATCGTCTTCGGGTAGATGAATGAGTTTTTGGAGTCGTCTATTCTTATCATCCTTGCACGTGTTAACCATACCTCTTCTATTTGAGCCTTCAGACCAAAAGTTTCTTTTTATTTTTGTCCTCCGTTTAATTCATCTATCGTTACTCTATATTTTTTTTCTATTTCAACTCTAGTTCCTTCTTCTTTGAACTTTTGTAATTACCCTTTTCACATTGATTTATCTCTAAACTTTTACTTCCTAAAACAATGTATTCTTTTGCCTTGTGATATTGCGCGACAATATTTTATTTCGGTTTGCAAGTGTTATTTATGAAGCAAATGTAGATTCATATACATACTAACATACTCATATATGTCGAAATTAATTTGTCATAAAATTAAACATGGATTTTATGCATGCAAACATAAGATAAAATAGAGGAGAAATCATATTCTTACAATGGTATTTCGGTTCAAATGGGCACAAGTGAGTTCTCCTACTCACTTGTTCTTGAGCTCTCCAAATGGAAGAACAAGGATTCAAGTATAGAATCCCTCCCAAAAGCATATACCCAAGGAAATCTCTTAATAACTAATATTATGTAGATCTAGTAATAATATTAGTTATACTTAAAATATGACACAAAATAATATGTATTGGCACTACAAAATCTCGGCCAAAGGAAAGAGTTTTGTGTATTTTTCTCTCTAAGTTTTCACAAGTTATGGAGAGATATATTTTTCTTACTCTAGAAAAATATTTAGTGAAGTGATGAAATGAATATTGGAGGAAAACATTTTAGTTTTCCATAAGGAAAACCGATTGGAGGGTTTTGGGAAGCCAATGCATGGATCCCTTTTTCTTCCCCATGAAGAGTAGGCATGCATGCCTAGATATAGAGTGTAATAATTGTGTTTTTCCCTTATTAAAATAATCAACACAATTTATCCACTAACACCCTCTAATTTTCGGTACACATGAGATAAAATGGGTAGTCCATTTTATTTTGTCATATGTCAATTTTGTCACATGTAACATGTTACATAACATGTTACAATGCAATGTATTTTTATCATATTAAAAATCAACATACTCATAAAATATGTCATTTACAAAATTGACTAGTAATTCATAATTACTCGTACCAAAAATGTTTCCAAATTATAAACTACAACATTCTGTATTTATAATAATTTATTCATTCCGTTTCAATTGTTTCGTAAACAATAATTTCATCTAAGTAATAAAATAATTCGATTACTTAGACCGTGTCTTATTTAATCACATTTACAATAAGATACGTAAATTATACTCACAAAATCATCCGTCAATTTTAAGTAATTTAATTAACTCATATCGGTATACGATTAATTAAATAATCAATTAAGAGTATTTCCCTATAGGTATGACCTAAGGGGATCAACTGATCACCACCGTCGCACGACAGTAATGTCAAACTCTAGTCAGCCAATCATTACCGATATGTGTGGACCAGTTGACTGTAAAAATTACATCCCACATGTATTCTTAAAATGAGATTTTAATAATGGTATTTAAATCATGTGATCGCACTATTGTTGAGGACACATTTCCCAACAATCTCCCACTTGTCCTCGACAAGTGTGCGTCACCAATTCTCTTGTCCTATTACTATCTCCCACTCAATGCAAGGTGTCTTTCAGGTCGTACTTGCAAGTGATCATATCGAGAGTGGTTTCCTCGATCCGGAGAATAAGCGATTAACCGGATTTATCCACTCGGATACCTTCCGAGCGTGGCCACGCATTTCGATTCATTACTCCTCGAGTGGCCCTGAGATATTGTTTTAACCCTGACAAGGGGATGGACAATTCCTATCGCACTCATTCCCTTCGACTAGCCACAACCATCATAACCCAAAATATGCCCATTTGACCCCATTTACGAAGGTCTTAGTAACACAAATCAAAGTTAATCTGAAACCGAGCCATCTTAGGTGAATAGTCTTTAGTCAAAAGAATCGACTCATTTGAATACTATAGCAGCTCTCGCCACGACCAGGCTATATAAATTTGCCAGAACTCTATAAGCGGTCATAAGGCCCGACAAGGTGTTCCTAACAATCTGCCTATGTGATCGATTAGTCATCTCACATGACTCTATGGCATTTGAACTTGCCATCAATCGCATCACACTCTAGTCACTTCGAGACGTCACCTCATACAAGTGACTATGGGCGAATACAATGTTAATCCGTGTTCACTTTAACGGGGTTCAATTGTCACTACAACCCGTTTGGATGTAACAAAGTATAATAAAAGAGTTTTAAAGTAAAACTCGAACGACAAATGCGATTATCACATATGAATAGTCAATGCCTGATTACTATTTCATGTTCTATAATCTAATTTGATCTTGTACGTAGTTGTTCATTTCAATTCAATTGAAATGACATGACTCATCATGTTTAGCCTTTGAGAAGGCTTTGGTTAGTAGGTTTTATCAATTTCTTGTACCTTACTCAACCTTACTACATACTCGTTTTCCTTTGTAATGTATACATTTGCATCACAAAACTTTCTGAGTACGTGTCGAGATCCAATCAAGACATAGGCCCTCTTAGCCTAAGAATAGCTCCCACTGTTTTCACAGTGTGCGGGACTCTTCCTTCTTGCACATCCCATGATTGCAAGTGTACTCAATTTCCGTTATAAATATCTCTCATTCTTCTTTATTGCCTAGAACGATTCTAGAAAATCTACTTCTTAATTATCATAACCACAATGGTATCTTAACCATCATAACCACAATGGTATCTAAACCATCCTAATGTGTTTTGATTATGGTTTTGTCGGAAACCATGCGCAACCTCAATTGTCAATTGTCACTTGTGTAACACCCTTACACAAAATTGCATCAAAAACACTTTGCATTATAGCCTTAATGCTTCTGCAAGCACTTAAGGACAATCTTTATGGCGTACTTGGCAAAGATTACTTAAATTCGATTTTGAAAACAATTCATCATACTCAAAGTATATGAAGTGTTACACATCATTATTCATTTAATTGATCCGGCAGCGGAAGCA
Organism: Silene latifolia; assembly: GCF_048544455.1. Lineage (NCBI taxonomy): Eukaryota > Viridiplantae > Streptophyta > Magnoliopsida > Caryophyllales > Caryophyllaceae > Silene > Silene latifolia. The sequence continues at coordinate 84,924,637 of NC_133534.1, forward strand.
AATGGAATCAATCAAATATGTTCAATTTAATTGAACTAGTCATGAATCTTATCAACATAAGACTTCTTACCGACGCTGATATCATGTGGATTTATCTTCATAAATCCGGATATTCAAGATGTATTATAATACTCCAAAAGTCTTAAATCATTCTCAATGATCAATATGTCATCCACATATCGGACTAATTAAAATTTCCGTAACTCCCACTAAACTTCATGTATAAACAAAACTTCTCGACTTATCGAGAAATGTTTTATCACATGATCAAAATGTTGATTCTAACTCATTGATGTCCTACTTAAGACCCTCTCTTAAGTTTCACATTATCTTAGGATTGCAAGAATCTTCAAAACTCAAGACATGTATTGAATACATTCCTTCTAATTGAAGAAGTGGGTTTTAGATTCACTCGCTATGTATTTCATAATAATGAAACACAATCCCTAATAAGATCCAAATAGACTTAAGCATTTCAATTGGTGCAAAACCCTTTGCAACCAATCAAACCTTGAAATCTCTCTTTATTAGTGCAAAACCCTTTGCAACTAATCAAGCCTTTTAATTTCGGATTTTCATGGCTTTAAGCCTTATATTGAGTTGTGACTTAAACACTCTTATGTAAGTCATATGTTCATTACTTTCTTGAAGTAATCATCTTGAATCAAACAATTTCTTTTGTAAGTTATAAGCTCTTTACTTTCTTAAAAGTAACATGAATTCATCATTTTTAACAAGTGACGAATTTTAACCTCCTAGGTTTTGAAGAAACAATGTCTTACACAAAACGTCTCATGTAGCCAAGAAAGACCAGTTTCTTGCGACAACGTTTTACACAAAACATCTCACGTAGCCAAGAAAGACCAGTTTCTTGCGACATAACATCTTTGTGGCTCTTTGAATAATTTCTCCCACTCTGTCTTCTAGAAATAAACTTGTATTTTAGAAAGACTGACTTCATGAGCCGCAAAACCCGTCGTACTCGTGATAATTGAAAGGGAAAAATTGAGCATTTGTTTCTTGTGAGAACTTACAACCATGGTACCCTTACCATTTCATATCTCATATGATTCGATTTAGTGGAAAAAATAATTTAGACAAAAATGATAAAATCCCCAAAAGGATCAAGTAACTCAAAGTAACTTGATTGAAATCCAAACCATATCGAATAGCGTTTGATTTCTTATCCAATCACACATTATTCCATGATGCGTGCTAAGAGAGATTAACTTGTGATACTATATCACATTTCCTTTGGCTTATATCAAAGTCTTCACTTCGATAATCCCATCACGACTAAATCGTGATTCCTTGAACTTTTGAACTTCTTCAAAGATTTCTCAATTTACCTTATTAAGTGAACACACTAGTGTCAACTTGAATCGTTGGTAAAAGAAAATGATCAACCTATTTTGGATCAATGATTTACAATCTCGATCTCCTTTTTCAAACAAAAGGCACGAGACATCTTGCTTTGAATACAAGATACGCATATACCATTAACAATCTAATGGTTTCAAGAGTACTCGATAACTCTTTGCGTTCATCATTCCAAAATTTAAGGTTTAATCTTGGGTTACCAATTTGAATCTTACATCATCTACATGATATATCATTCTAGTTTGGTTTAGAATATAATCATCTTGATAATGGGCTTGCCATACATCAAATCGTGGTGTATAGGGTCACAAAAGTGAAACCTCTTTTGTATCTTAACAAGTTTATATTCTTATTTAGAGTTTATGCACTTAATAGTCACAATTAAGTACCACTTTAAATCCAAAAACTAGATTGAGTACACAATTACTCTATCTCTCGACTTCATTGTTGCTAGTCGTCATATTCTAATCATCCTATGTATCAAACATAATGATGAAAACCTCCACTGGTTTCTAATATTGATGAAGTAGTACTAGCAAAATTTATGTTTAATCAAATAAACATTTTAAAGAAGAATGTCCCATTAGATGTCCCACAACTAACTTGTTGATTCTTCAATAATTTGGGGTAGTTTCCTTTCTCGTGTCCAACATTTTAAGACAATGGAAACTTTATCGGTCGGGATTGATAGGTTTAGTATCGTTATTCTCAACAACTTTACCTTTAACATTACCTTGTATCAATTCCATTATAATCTTTACTTCTTGAACCTCGTCCTCATCTTAACGGTTTAAGAGAATGCTCCCACTTAATTCAATGAGTCTTTACTTAGAAAAGCAAAGTTGAATCTTATGAAGATTACTCTTCATTTGTTCGTTTTAGTCTTAAAACTTTCATTGAAGTGGTTGCGTTATTTTGGTCAATTACGAATTCTGAAAGTCTAATCACCAAAACAATTTATCGCTTCAAGGTACTTAATTCATTTAAGTATATGAAAAACAATCCATTGTAAGTAGATGTGTTAGTCTAGAATCAAAAACCTGTTTGATAATGAATAACATTAATCTATACTCCTTGCAAGAGATCCTTAGCAATGGTACATTTGAGGTTTTAGAAGTAAATTCATATTTGTCTTTAGTTACGATGTTTTAATGGAGATTTGTATCAAAATCGAAATGATATCGTATATGAATTGTGGTAAAGAAATAGAACAATATAAAAACGGAATAGTGGAAAACTTAACATTTATCGTTTTATTAATACTTGTAAACAAGTATAGCATTTACATAGTGACCTCTACCCAACTATGATAAATGATTCCAAGATCCAAATTCATATTAACTTGGGCACGGTGGGGCCGATACATCCCTTATCAATATAACTCGGTGGATTAACTCTTTAATCGATTCTACTTTTAGAACTCTTAGTCGATAAAATTACATTAACATTTATCTTTAGCCCAAAACACATCGACAAGGGCACGGTGGGGCCGATACATCCCTTATCAAATACTTTTGTTGAGTTCAATCCAAATTTCGAATAAATGTGTCCATGATCCAAACCCACATTAACTTGGGCACGGTGGGGCCGATACATCCCTCATCAACATGAATTCGGTGGATTAACATTCATCACCCACTTCCCCTACGTAACAAGGTTTGTACCCCGGTGTGGCCGAGTGCACTCCCTCACGAAATAGGTTTTCATGGTTTCTACTATTTGGTAAGGCTATGTCTCAATTGATTGTTTTAGCGAGAGGTCATGTCAATTTATTATCTATCACGTTTTAAGTGAACTAAAGCGGTGAACTACGATAATTCTAATTGACACGGTCGAGGAACTCGATAATATGACAATGCATGTTTAGTTATGGCGATTTAGCAATGCATGTGACATAAAATAAAATGCAAGCATAAAAGTAAATAAATCCTAGTATGGCCTTTCCTAAAATAGAAAAACTCTTTAACTATTACATATTCGGAAACCAACTCCATTGGTCCCTTGAACTTTGGTTGTGGCACGCATCTCGAGGTAACACCGTCTTTATGTATCGCCATTCTTGAAGAAATCCGTCTTTAGGAACTCCGGAATGAATAAAATTACATAATAAATTACATAATTTCCTATTATACATTTGTAACTAAAATAAAATAAATCTATTAATTTACAAAACGGTGATACGAGATCACAATAAAAATTACAACCGAATCGATATTCCCATACATTTCGGGAAATAGCAATTAAAATCTAAGGCCATACTAAGTAAAATTACATAATTCAAAATTACATAAACTAAAATTATGACAATCATAAGAAAAATGCAGCATTATAATATGTATGAACATGCTTCATATTATGCTAAATCGCCTTTTAATTAGCCAATATCGTATATTACTCGGTTTTTACGGATTTGCGTGATTTCAACATTTTATAATCACAAAAATACATAAACTCATATTTATGCATAAGTTAATTACCCTAACCACTTAGGACTCAAAATTTAGTCTTCACTAATAAATTGACCATAATTAACTTAAATTACTAAAATTGTTCATAAATTAGTCCAAAAATTACAAAAATAAGCTATTGAACTTCAAATAAATCACAAAACTTCAAATAAATTCAAAATTTGAAATTTAAATTCATGAACATTCTGGAAAAATACCATGACACTCATAATGTTCAAAATCTTAGGTTAAAATAATTTTGAAATTTCCGGAAAAACAATGTTGCGGTTTATCGATTTTTACTAAAATAATCATAAAACATGAGGAAAAATTATATTCATTAAATTTTCAATTTTAGATCTGAAAAAGATAATAAAAGGCAACATTAGACGTTTTTCCTAAGTCATAGATTATGTTTTATTAATTTTCAACTAATAATGTCACTATTTATGCCATTTTTCTTCAAAAATTCATAAATCATGCTAAAAGACTTCTTTATAGCCAATTATTTTACACACATCTTGTAAAATTGCATGTGACAACATATTAATTTTCCATGACCAGATTCGAAATTTAACTCATATTAACCTATTTTTCACTTTAAATCCGAATTAAAATTGAAAAATCCATTTTTCGAGCATAAAAAGTCCTAAAATTATGAAAATTTACAGGTTATCTCAAAATAATATGTATCACAACATATCCAAAAACCAAGTGAAAATTCGAAGTATAGCTATTTTTAGACCAAAATGACATTTTTACTCATAAAATCACATTTAAATGCCATTATTGTAAATTATGAACAATAAAAATCCGAAAAATTAACCAAAATATCCCAAAACACTTTAGGACCAGAAATATTAACATGCATGTAATGATTTCGTGATATATCATAATAACACAAAATTTACAAGTTTTATTTTGTTATTCTTATAACTCGGAAAAACTTTTAACCAATTTGCATGCAAACAACCGTGGCTCATGATACCGATTGAAGCAAATGTAGATTCATATACATACTAACATACTCATATATGTCGAAATTAATTTGTCATAAAATTAAACATGGATTTTAGGCATGCAAACATAAGATAAAATAGAGGAGAAATCATATTCTTACAATGGTATTTCGGTTCAAATGGGCACAAGTGAGTTCTCCTACTCACTTGTTCTTGAGCTCTCCAAATGGAAGAACAAGGATTCAAGTATAGAATCCCTCCCAAAAGCATATACCCAAGGAAATCTCTTAATAACTAATATTATGTAGATCTAGTAATAATATTAGTTATACTTAAAATATGACACAAAATAATATGTATTGGCACTACAAAATCTCGGCCAAAGGAAAGAGTTTTGTGTATTTTTCTCTCTAAGTTTTCACAAGTTATGGAGAGATATATTTTTCTTACTCTAGAAAAATATTTAGTGAAGTGATGAAATGAATATTGGAGGAAAACATTTTAGTTTTCCATAAGGAAAACCGATTGGAGGGTTTTGGGAAGCCAATGCATGGATCCCTTTTTCTTCCCCATGAAGAGTAGGCATGCATGCCTAGATATAGAGTGTAATAATTGTGTTTTTCCCTTATTAAAATAATCAACACAATTTATCCACTAACACCCTCTAATTTTTAGTACACACATGAGATAAAATGGGTAGTCCATTTTATTTTGTCATATGTCAATTTTGTCACATGTAACATGTTACATGACATGTTACAATGCAATGTATTTTTATCATATTAAAAATCAACATACTCATAAAATATGTCATTTACAAAATTGACTAGTAATTCATAATTACTCGTACCAAAAATGTTTCCAAATTATAAACTACAACATTCTGTATTTATAATAATTTATTCATTCCGTTTCAATTGTTTCTGTAAACAATAATTTCATCCAAGTAATAAAATAATTCGATTACTTAGACCGTGTCTTATTTAATCACATTTACAATAAGATACGTAAATTATACTCACAAAATCATCCGTCAATTTTAAGTAATTTAATTAACTCATATCGGTATACGATTAATTAAATAATCAATTAAGAGTATTTCCCTATAGGTATGACCTAAGGGGATCAACTGATCACCACCGTCGCACGACAGTAATGTCAAACTCTAGTCAGCCAATCATTACCGATATGTGTGGACCAGTTGACTGTAAAAATTACATCCCACATGTATTCTTAAAATGAGATTTTAATAATGGTATTTAAATCATGTGATCGCACTATTGTTGAGGACACATTTCCCAACAATTTATTCTTTCATGGTAACTCGAAAATGTTTGAAATCTCATTAGAGATACTTGTGATCATCTCGTAGTGGAAGCTTGTATCCTTTGCCGAGCGATGTTAGATACTTCGAGATTGATGTTGGGTATTGAGGTTGGACACATAGTAACATAGTTGAATGTGAGTATGAATTGGGATAACATTTCATGGTTTGAAGAATGAGTATTAAAGGTCTTATATTGAGCAAATGAGAAGGTTTGAGGGTGTTATTATATTGAGGGTACATAGATGTTTATTTGTTCTATCTAGGGTTAAAGATGATTCAATTAAGAGTATGAGGGATTAATTGAAGGACATAGATTAATACAGTCTTATGGGGGAGTTGTGATGTTGAGATAATGTTCGTGGATAGTAAATTGTGAATACAAATTGAGGTTATAAGTTTGGTGATTATATGAGCACATGCAATGAGAGTTGTAAGGTGATATTATTATGCTTTGATGGAAATGCATTATCGATGGCAAGTGTGTTACGGTACAGTAGGTACTGACTTAATAAAGGATTATAGTTTCAGGGTGCTAAGGAATGTCATGAAGTATTCTAAAGAAGTGATTGAGTCTTGCGAGTGCGACCAGTGTCGTGAGATTGAGAATGCATGGAAATTATGACAGTGAAAATCAAACTTTGAGGTTTGAGATTGATGACTTTGGATACTAAGTACATATCTATAATCATCAAGATTTTATATTAAAGTTTTAGATGCTTAAGAGTTGTGATTAGTAGTAAGCACTACTCGCTTTGAGGATATTAGAGTACGAGTGATTTTAATGGCACTTGTGAATGGAAGAGTTTTCTCATTCGAAAGATATTCTTTATATTTAGAGATTATATTTTTGGAGCTTTGACTGGTGTTAGATCTTGTGGTGAATGGTAAACTAGAATTGGAGTATTTATTAAAGGTTATGTGGATTTGAAGTAATAGTTGTTAGGAAAAATTACTCTCATTAATTTACATATTCATATATGAAAAGATTTATGTAGTCATAAAATAAAACAAGATCTTATGCATGCAAACATAAATAAGATAAGAAAAGAAATCATCAATCTTACTATATGATTTCGGTTTTATGGGCACCAACAAATTCACCTATTTGTTAGTTCTTGAGCTTTCCTTAAAATGGATGAACAAAAGGTCCAAATTAGAACCTCTCCCAAATGTGAATACCCATGAAAATCTCTTAATAACTAATATTATTTTGTACTAGAAATAATATAAGTCTTACTATATAATTGACACAAAAATAATATTTTGTACTCTTGTATATTTTGGCCAAGAGAGGAGAGATTAGTGAGGTTTTTATTTCTCTAAAAATTTCTTCACAAGATAGGGAATTAATTTTCTTACACTAGAAAAAAATTAGATAAAGTAATGAATAAAAATGATAGAGGAAAAACTCTATAATTTCACTTGGAAAAACCGGTTGGAGGAGGGAAGGAGAGACCAATGCATGGTCTTGTGTTCTTCTCAAGACAAGGCTAGGCATGCATGGCTAGTCATTAGGCTTTAATCATCATGTTTTCCACTTAAATAAAAACACAATATATATTCCTTAAACTCCCTCCATTTTCGGCACATATAAATAAAATGGGTAGTCCATTTCATTTTGTCATTTGTCAATTCTGACATATGTGACATGTTACTTGACATGTGAATTTGTAATGTATTTTTAACATATTGTTTGTATCTGTCTGTGTTCTTCGGGGCGCATCCCTGGCTGAGTGGAGTCACTTGCGGGAGTGGCTTCACGCCCATTATTCGCCTTCTGTGGAACCCGCCACAGAAGGGATGTGCACATTAAGGAGTTTGGGTTTATCGCTCAACGGAGATGAGCGGGGATTAGGTGGGAACGGCTGCGGTCCCCTACTGGCGGCGTGGAGTGACCTGTTGCGATGGGCACTCTGGCAGGGCCACACACTTTAGTGTGTAGTCAGTATTGTGGAGTTGGGAATGGAGTTTGGAGTATATCTGTGACGATTGAGCTGTGTTGTTTGTTGTATTGTTGGATTATATAAATTGTGTGATTAGTACTGACCCCGTTTATTGTTTTGAAAACTGTGGTGATCCATTCGGGGATGGTGAGCAGTTGTTGAGCAGGTATGAGTCGAGTTACATGGGATAGCTGGGATGTGCCACTGTCAGATGATAGAGTCTTCCGCTGTAGCCTGAGTAGTTTATTAAACATATCATTTAGTAGAGTATAGAGTTGGTTTTGAGAGTATGTAACCGTATTTTGGTATTTGGTTTCGGATTGTATCTTATTCACTTAACTTTATACTATTTAAATAATATTTCGTTATTGTCTTATGATTATCATTGCCTCGGGCAACCGAGATGGTAGCATCTTTATACCTGAGTGGTCCTGCTAAGGCACTTTGAGTATGGGGGTGTTACAATTTCCCTATAGGTATGACCTAAGGGGATCAACTGATCACCACTGTCGCACGACAGTAATGTCAAACTCTAGTCAGTCAATCATTACCGATATGTGTGGACCAGTTGAATGTAAAATATTACATCCCACATGTATTCTTTAAATGAGATTTAAACATGTGATCATCATGATCGACAGTTGTGATCGCATTATTGTCGGAGGACACATATTCCAACAATTATAAGGAGTTCACAATTTTGAGAGGTCAGATATGTTGTTTGATGATCGTTAATGGTAGTTGGATGAGTGTTTGAAATATGAGAATTAGATGTTGGCTTAATGATCTTTATGGACTTCGATGGTATGAGTTTGATGTAACTTTTGGGATTGTACGTAGAGTGTGTGAAGATGATAATAACATTGAGGATATGGGATACTTTCTTTGGTTTGAGCTTGGATAAGGATCAAAGTGCGCAACGGTTAGGATTCCGAGATGACCTTTGTTGATGATCGCTTGTAATTCTTACCTTCTTTTGATCTTATCTTTGAAATTTCAAGTTTCGAGGACGAAACTTCTTTTTAGGAGGTTGGATTGTAACACCCCGTATTTTATTATAATATTTTATTATAAAAGTATTTTATTAAATTAATTATTTCGAAGTGTATGGATGTATTTTGGAAATATTTATATTTATCGCTTCCATTCTATATTTTATTATTTCTCGTTTTAATCTATTTTTTGTTGGGTTAAAATGTCCGTGCACAATTTTACTATTTTAATTTAATAATTTCTTTTCTATAATAAGCTCTCCTTGCAGTTTAATATGGTCCAATCGGATTTATAATTAGATAATCCATTGTATGAGTTAATAGAACCAAAGCCCACTTAAAATCCCTCTCTTATAAATACAAAACCCTAACCTAGTAGGCAAGCTCCTCTCTTTTTCTTTTGTGCGTGAATCCCCGCGGCAACTTCCCTCTTTTCCTCTCTTTTGTTCTTCTTTTCTCCCCTTAACTCCATTGTTGAATATCTTTCCTTCTTCCAAACTCATACACAAAATATATTTCCACAATCCTTGCTCTTACATCTACATCATATTTATCTCCAAATAATTTTATGGGAATTATTTGTATGGACCTTTAGACCTACGTTTTGGGTCTCTTATTTTTATGGGTAAAGAAGAATATCTTTTCATGGTGTTTTCAAGGGTTCGTTTTGTGTCATTCCTTTGACGTTTTAAAAGAGGATCTACATGCACAACTTCTTGCACATGGGATCGTGCGTCCTTAAAGGCGGTCTTAGGTAGTTGACATGTGCGTTGGAGACAAGGATTTGATGGTCGTGTCTTTCATGGAGTTTTCATTCTTATTTTGCATCATTAATTGCTAAAAAAGTAACTAGGTATTTTCCTTTAATTGTGTTTATGCGAATTGATGTAATTTACATGATTTAATAATTGATTTGTGTAATTGGTACGTGTTTAATTGTTTACTATCATGTTTAATTGTGTTGGTGTGTTTACGTATGTGTTTTATTGTTTAAATTGCATAATGTATCTTGCCTATGCTCCGTTTGAGTGTTTGGGCATGCGACTAGGGTTCCAAATGGAAACCCTAGTGGCGACTTGGTGGTGGTATGGGGGAAGACCTGGAGTTATAGCTAAACTAGTATAACCTTGAGATTATGGCTCAATGTTATAGCTGGGTTGGTATAACTCTGAGGTTGTGATAAAGTTATAGGTGAAGCCGTATAACATTGAGATTATAGCTCAATGTTATAGCTGGGCTACTATAACTTAAGTCACATGTCGATGTTATAACTAATGCTAATGTAACTGATAAGGCTAAAGTAGTATCACCAAATCAAAATAAAACTATCTCAAAACTAACAAGAATAGCTAGTGGTAAGACAAGTATCGAATCCACAGGGAGGCGGTAATAGTAGTCTGTAAATATTTATATCGTCTGAAGGTAACCGTTTTCTTGGGGGTTTGTTTTGTTTGTTATCTAACCAACTAATTGCGAGTAATTAAAAAGGGGGTTTAAAACAATGATATTAAAAGTCTAGGATTTCCGATTCACTAGGTCAATTATATGGGGTCTCTTAATCAATTGCTAGATCTATCAACTTATCTAAGGTCACAAGATCGGTCGATTCTATTTAAGCCCTTTAGATCGATTCTAACATGCGATCGCTATAATTAGATACAATCTATTTGATTATCGCAACCTATATTAATTCTAACCCTGTCGGCGAAAGGATTAATTCGCTACACTAATTAACAACTCATACCTAAGTTAATTAACTAGAATAAGAACAATAATCAAACAACAACTTATATGATTTCTCTAGCAATAAATCAATTTCCCCTTTCTAATTAACCTAGATCCCCTTCATCCTAGATGAGGAATTTGGCTACTCATTACTAAAGCAATAACAACATCAACGATAATTGAAGACATGATTGAAAACATGAAATAAGAACAATATTTGAATAACATAAACTTGAATGAATAATAATTGAAGAAAGATTAGTACCGTAGCAACAAGGAAGGATTAAACTAGAGAGTATTCAGCCGTTCTAAGCAAAATAAAGCGTAACCTAGTAATAACGTACGAGTTTAGAATTTATAATACAAAATAACTGTTTTAGGAAAATCCGGAAATAAATCTGCCAGAGAGGTTCCTCAATCAAGCCTGAGGTGACTCGATCTAGGACGATTACTCGATCGAGCCTCAAGGGACTCGATCGAGGAACCAGCTAAACAGAAAGATTCCTTCGTTTCTTCACTTCTAGCCTTCATGCTACCTCGTTCTTCATGCCATGCTCCGTGTACTCCACTATGCCATCTCAGCTATGCTCATCTTAGCTTGATTATCCTCGTAATGCGTCATTTCTGCATTAAAACATAAAATAGCGGCAATATCGACAATTCACTGAAATAAGGCATATAAACGATATAAATGCACGAAAATGGTATATAAAATGGTATGAAAGGAGCTATAAAAGTATATATAAAAGTGATACATCAAACTCCCCCAAACCAAACCTTTGCTTGTCCTCAAGCAAAACAATCAAACGAAACAAAGGACAAACAAACAACTGGTGAATGAATAACTCAGAGCAAATGTCTAGGCACATACAAATCCCAGCTATCCACATCTATAACAAAGTAATGACCAAAAATTGTGCCAATAAAACGAATTCAAAGACACGGGTAATAGATTAACGCAGCTCTACTCAAGATGTGACATGATACCGAGACTCAGCCAAATGCTTTTCAACCTTGCAAGACAATTTTGTTGGATTCTCGCGGTTTCACTCATGCACTCATAAGGGGTGAGATATATGTAAGATAGAAAGAATAAAGACACTCACTCAACTTATGGAACATGCATGCAATCTAATGTGATAGAAGATTCTCAACCTAGTGCGCACTCATAACACAGACCAAATACATGTATCAAGGACAGAATGGTGGTAAAGTGGCATGGGTATAGAAGTGGCTTATGCAAAAGAACGTATAGGTATGTGAGGCTTAGACGGTAGCCGCAGCGCTAAAACAATAGCCAAATCTAATAATATATAATACAATCATCCAACTGGAGAAATCATCTCAACTTTGACAACATATGAGAGAATGAAAAGACTCTTCAAATGTGCATTAGACTCCAGTAATTACCACTCATGACCTCCTAACAAAACTTGATGAAGCAAGAATTTTTTTCTTTTTCTTTTCTTTCTTTCTTTTTTTGATTTCTTTTTTTTCATCTTTCTTTCTTCTTTCTTTTGTTCTTTTTTTTTGTCTTTTTTTTTCATTGCTTCATAATATTTTTCTTTTTCAACATAGGAGGTCATACAATTGCTACAAAAAGATAGCTACTGTTAGAAATAATAATCTCATTATATAACATATTCATATATGTGATATTTTAATTTAGTCATAAAATTAAAAACTAGATCTTATGCATGCAAACATAAATAAGAATAGAGAAGAAATTGTCTTTCTTACTCTGGAATTTCGGATTAAAGGGCACAAGTAAGATCTCCTTCTTACTTGTTCTTGAGCTTTCCTTATATGGATGAACAAAGATTCAAGCTTAGAATCCCTCCCAAAGATGAATACCCAAGATAACCTCTTAAAAGACTAATATTATTAGAACTAGAATAATATTAATCTTACTAAAATTGACCCAAAATATTTGTTTTTGTCTCTTGTAATTTCGGCCAAGAGGAAGGAAATATATGAGTATTTTTCTCTCTAAACTTCTCTAAGTTTTGGTTGTGTAAATGAATGAATAATACACTAGTGAATATCTTAGTGTATGTATCAATATAAATTGTAGACACCCTTGGCCTTTTCTCTAGGGAAACCCGGGTATGGGGGGTGGCAAGGGCCAATGCATGGCTAAGATACTCTTCACAAAAGCAACTAGGTGTGCATGGCTATGAATTAGGTTTAATGATTATGCTTCTTATGTAACATAAAACATAATAAAAACCCCAACCCTCCCCATATATTTTCGGCACATATATTGTAAAATGGAAAGTCCATTTTACAATTTATTTGTCAATTTGTCACATGTAACATGTTCCATGACATTATGTGTATAAAATGTATTTTTAACAATTAAAAATCAACATATTAATAAAGTATGTCACTTATAAAATTAACCTAGTCATTCATAATTACTTGTACCGTAATGGGTTTCTGAATCATAAATTACAACATTCTGTATTTATAATAATTTATTCATTCCATTTCAATTGTTTCCATAAACAATAATTTCATCTAAGTAATAAAACAATTTGATTACTTAGACCGTATCTTATTTAATCGAATTACAATAAGATACGTTAATAATACTCACAAAATCGTCCATTAATTTTAAGAAATTTAATTAACCCGTATCGACATACGATCAATTAAATAATCAATTAAGAGTGTTACCCTTTAGGTATGACCTAAGGGGATCAACTGATCACCACCGTCGCACGACAGTAATGTCAAACTCTAGTCAGCCAATCATTACCGATATGTGTGGACCAGTTGGCTGTAAAATATTACATCCCACATGTATTCTTAAAATGAGATTTAAACATGTGATCATCATGATCGACAGTTGTGATCGCATTATTGTCGGAGGACACATATTCCAACAATCTCCCACTTGTCCTCGACAAGTGTGCGTCACCAATTCTCTTGTCATATTACTATCTCCCACTCAATGCAAGGTGTCTTTCAGGTCATACTTGCAAGTGATCATATCGAGAGTGGTTTCCTCGATCTGGAGAATAACTGATTGACCGAAATTATCTACCATAGATACCTTCCGAGCGTGGCCACGCATTTCTAGTTCATTACTCCTCGAGTGGCCTTGAGATCTTGTTATTACCCTGACAAGGGGTGGACAATTCCTATCGTACTTATTCCCTTCAACTAGCCACAGCCATCATAACCCAAATTATGCCCATTTGACCTCATTTACGAAGGTCGTAGTAACATAAATCAAAGGTAATCTGAAACTGTGCCACCTTAGGCGAACAGTCTTTAGTCAAATGAATCGACTCATTAGAATACTATACTAGCTCTCGCCACGACCAGGCTATATAAATTTGCCATAACTCTATAAGCGGTCATAAGGCCCGACATGACTTGTAAGATATAAACCAACTCGAGTCTTGTTAGACCATGCATAGAAGTTGAATAGGAGGAAAGTAAGTCGACTTGTAGGTGTTGTACAATCTAATCGATTCGGCTCCGGGACCCAACCCTTCCTATGAACCGTAAGACATAAACCAACTCGGTTCCTCCACAATATTAATTGCTTGCAACTTTGTAAACATGTTTGTATGATCAACACCATGAATCCCCTATGACCCCATGACATCCTAGTGCTTTTAATCAATTGTTTACATCCTTTCTTTTATTGTTTGCTTTACTTTATTGCTTGCATTACCCTAGGACACAACTACAAACCCCAAACAAATTGTGACACTAGCATAAATTGAGATAGATAGACTTAGAACCCAAAGCACACCGTCCCATGGATCGACCTCGACTTACCGCTAACTAGTAGTTTGTTGAGTATTATAAATGTGTTTGATTGGGTGTAAAACGACACGCCCACATCACTGAGCTTCCTAATTCGGTTTGGGGTTTTGCCCTCTTGTCTCCAATATTTTCACTAAGTCGAAGCCCGACTAAAGCGGCCGATAAGACTCCATATGAGATATGGACAGGGAAAGTCCCTCATTTGTCCTTCATGCGTATTTGGGGTTGCGAAGCGTACGTCAAGATCATGTCTGACAATAAGCTTGCACCCAGGTCTGACAAATGTCTTTTTGTAGGATATCCAAGGGAAACACGTGTCTATTACTTCTACAATAAACACGAGAACAAAGTGTTTTTGGCTCGTGATGCTGTCTTCCTAGAAAAAGAGTTTATTTCTAGGAGACAGTGTGGGAGAAAATTTGAACTTGACGAAGTTCGAGAGCCACAAACTGAGAATGAGGTAGAGGAGAACGTGGAGGATAGCATTCCCTCTTCCTCTGAAACGGTAATTTTTCCTAGAAAGTCAGGTAGGATTTCTCATCCACCTAACCTCTACCTTGGTAACCTCAAAGAGGATGGTGTTTTGTTACTTTTGCCAAGTTATGAACCCATTACCAACAAATCGGCCATGTCTAGTCCCGACTCCTCGCTTGGGCTAGAATCTATGCGGTCCGAAATGGATTCTATGTACGAGAACCAAGTATGGGACTTGGTGGATTTACCTGAGGGAGTGCGACCCCTTCAGTGTAAATGGATAAATAAAATTAAGCTCGGCGTGGATAAACATGTAGATGTTTACAAAGCTAGATTGGTGGCAAAAGGTTTCACCCAAGTTCATGGTTTACACTATGACGAAACCTTCGCTCCATTTGCTATGCTTCGGTCCATTAGGATAATCTTAGCGGTTGCCGCATTTCATGATTATGAGATTTGGGAAATGGATGTCAAAACCGCCTTCTTAAATGGGATTCTAGAAGAAGAGGTGTACATGATACAACCTGAAGATTTTGTGAATACATCTAACCCTAAGAAGGTGTGCAATCTTAAGAAGTCCATCTATGGTCTTAAGCAAGCATCTAGGATTTGGAATCATTGCTTTGATCATGTTATTAAACAATACGGTTTCACTAGAAGTGTGGAAGAACCGTGTTTATACATGATGTTTAGTGGGAGTAAGGTTAAATTCCTTGTCCTATATGTGGATGACATATTGCTCATCGGGAATGATATTCCATCGCTCACTTCCGTTAAGGAGTGGCTAGTGAATTTTATTCTATTTGTTTCCAAGGAAAAAACCCTAATGCCAACTGAGAAAGCGATTGCTCATCTGCAACTAGGGCATTAATTTTCTTGATTATGGCTCGTTATTCTTCATCAAAATCACCAAAAAAACATAATAAAAGTAGTAGTAGTAATGATTCAGTGAAAGGGAGTGGCAGGAGGATTGTATGTGAGAAAAGGCAGGGGCCAGAAGAAGATGAAGTTCTACGAACAAAGCCCATGCATGAAGTTAACTCGATACCTGGCTTATCCTTTGAGGATGAGGAGAATCCAGATGGCAACATACAATGGGTAATAAAGAGGGGTAAAAAGATAGGTAAACAATCCATAGTAGTTGAGACAGAAGTGAGTAGTGAAGAGAATAGTGAGACTGCTATGGAGGATTTGCTGCATTTCACAACTGAAGATGTAAGTGAAGAAATTGCTTACTGAAACCAGGCTGTTTACTACTTTGTTCTTGGAGCAAACCCTCCTTGGTAGGTTTTACAGGGGTATGTGCATAGAATTTGTGGACGTCATGGTATTGACAAGATTTCCTTTTTGCCAAACGGTATTTTTTTGGTAAGATTTAGGAAGATGGAGGATAAGGAAGAGGTTTTGAATGCAGGATACCATATGTTTGATAACAAGCCCCTGATTGTTAAGCCCTGGCAAGAGGATGTTGATCTTTTGAAGGAAGAAGTGAAAGTTGTTCCTGTGTGGATTCGTATACATGGCCTGCCTCTCAAGTTTTGGGGTACATGTTTACCTTCCATTGCTGGATTTGTTGGCCCTTATGTGAAGTCTGATGCTGTAACTATGGAGAAAACTAGACTGGGATTTGTTAGGACAATGATTGAATTGAAGGTTGGGCAAGCCTTTCCTTCATTAGTTAAATTTCGAGATGAAAATGAAAAGATTGTCCAGCTAAAAATTGAATATGAATGGAAACCAATCATGTGTGAAAAATGCAAGGGATTAGGGCATGAAAGTAAGAATTGCAGAAAAGATCAACACAGGTTTACTCAGACCAGGCCTACTGTTAAAAGAGTTTGGAGACCTATTCCTAAGGCCAATGTGAGTAACCCTACTGTATCTGATAAAGAGTTCCCTGCTCTAACTACTGTGACAACCCCTCGTCTGCTTGAAAATTCGACTCCTGAACCAGTTGCTGCTGCAGGACCCCCTGTATCTGCATCTGAACCTCCTGATGCTGCTAATGCTGTTAACAGTATTCAGGTGGAATATGTTACAGATGAGGAAATTGAAAATTTGGAGAATCAAGTAGTGGATATTGGTGACCCTAATAATACTATTAATAATAATGAATACTATAGGGTTTTGGAATATTTGTGGCATGAATTGTGTGAATAAACAAAATATAGTTAAAAGTTTTATTCAGAATAATGAAGCTTGTTTATTTGGTCTGTTAGAAACAAAAATAAAAGGTGTTAATGTAGGAAATATAGCACATAATATGCTTGAGGGGTGGAGTGTCACAACCAATTGTAGCTTGCATAAAGGAGGAAGGGTCTGGTTATTATGGCGTCCTAATATTTTTGAAGTTCATATTATTCAATATGATCCTCAATTTATTCATTCCAAATTTATTATTAAAGCAACTAAGAAAGTTTTCTTCCTCACTCTTGTATATGCTTTTAATGAGGGCTCTGAGAGACTAGATTTATGGGATAAGTTGAGGTCTATTGCTAGTCACTGTGTTGTTCCTTGAGCTTTGGTTGGTGATTTCAACACTGTCATTTCCTCTGATGAGAGATTGGGAGCTGCTTCTAAACAGGAGGACATGGATGCTTTTATTGATTGTTTGTATGCTTGTGGTATGATTGATATGCCTGCAACTAGAGCTTTCTTCACTTGGACAAATAAGCAGGAATCTAACCATAGGAAATATAGTAGACTAGGTAGATTTTTGGTCAACCAAGAATGGATAGATGAGCTTTCTTCACTCCTTGTATTGTCAGGAATATTAGATTGGATGGTAGGAGATCTACTAGTTTCAAATACTTTAACATAGGGAGTGGTGCTCCTGCTTTCCTTGAGACTGTAAAGAACACATGGAGTCAACAGATAAGTGGTACAAAGATGTTTGGGGTGGTTAAGAAATTGAAAGCTCTCAAGGGTGATCTCAAAAGACTTAATAAAGAATGCTTCTCTGATGTAGAACTCAAAGCCAGTCAAGCTATTATTAACCTTGAGGATATTCAGATGCAGCTCTAGGACAATTATGATAGGCCTGACCTTATTGCTCTAGAATTGAAGGCTCTTGATGAGGTGAGGCACTGGTCTAAAGTAAGGGACAGTTTCCTACAGCGTAAAGCAAAGAATCAATGGCTAGATGAGGGAGACAGCAATACAACCTATTTCCATAATGTCATTAAGAAACGATGCCTGAGAAATAAGATTGTACATATTGAAGATCAGAATGGCACACTCTGTACTGATACAGTCAGTATTCAGGAAGCTTTCTTAAATTTCTATCAGGGTTTGTTGGGTAGCCAGAAAGGGACTGAACAGGTGAGAAGTGAGGTGCTGCAAACTGGACCCTATTGTAATGAGAATCATACTATTTCCTTATTAGCTCATGTCACTAAGGAGGAAATTAAAGGGGTAGTGTTCTCTATTCCTATAGACAAAGCACCAGGGCCTTGTGGTTACACTAGTGGCTTCTTCAGGGACTCCTGGGACATTATTGGGGATGAAATTTGTAGTGCTATAATGGATTTCTATGCTACTGGTAGGCTGCTCACTCAGATAAATGCTGCCAACATCACTCTTATTCCAAAATGTGACAGACCTACTGCTGTTAGCCATTTAAGACTAATAGCTTACTGTAATATGGTTTACAAAGTGATTTCAAAATTGCAGTGCAATAGATTAGCTCTGGTTTTACCTGATATTATACATGAGAACCAAGGAGCCTTTATTAAAGGCAGGTCTATCATTGAAAATGTTCTTATCTGCCAGGATATTATCCATCTGTATGCAAGGAAAGCAGTCACTCCAAGATGCCTATTCAAAATAGACTTGCAAAAAGGCTATGATACGGTTGAGTGGGATTTTGTTGAACAAATTCTTCATGTTCTCAAGTTTCCATCTCATTTTATTCAGCTGGTGATGCAATGTGTAAGGTCTACCTCCTTTACCTTGTCCTACAATGGGAATAACTTTGGTTATTTTAAAGGACAAAGGGGTCTGAGGGAGGGAGACCCTATCTCTCCACTTTTTTTCACTATCTGCATGGAGTATTTAACCAGACTGATCAAATTTTCCACTGACAGATGGCATTCCAATATCACCCCCTTTGCAAGAATCTGAAGCTTACTCATCTCATGTTTGCAGATGATTTGCTGCTTTTCTGCAAGGGTAAGCCTCAGTCTATCTGGCTTCTCATGAGAGCTTTCTCCTCATTCTCTAAGCCTTCTTACCTGGCTATGAATAATGCTAAGTCTGAAATTTTCTTTAATAGAGTTACTGAAGACATTAGAGAAGGTATTAAATTGGTGACTGGCTTCAGGGAAGGCACCATGCCCTTCAGGTACTTGGGAGTGCCTATTAAGGCTGGTAGGCTTGCCAAGCTGGAATGCTCTGTATTAACAGAAAAGATGGTAGCTAGGATTAGAGGATTGGGAGCAAAAAAACTTTCTTATGCTGGCAGGATAACTCTCATAAATGTTGATCTCAATACTCTTCAGAATTATTGGGCTCAAATGTTCATTATTCCTAAGAGCATCATCAACCATATTATGGCTATTTGCAGGAACTATCTGTGGACTGGTTCCCCTGACTACCACAGGGTTCCTCTTGTAGCCTTGGATAAGGTTACAATGCCTAAAAAGGAAGGTGGGTTGGGGATTAAGAAAGCTGATGTCTGGAATATTGCCACAGTGGACAAGTTGGTTAACTGGATCTATTGCAAAGCTGATACACTTTGGATTAAATGGATTAATGATGTGTATATCAAGAATCAAGACTGGCATAGCTACTCACCTCTTACGGATTCAACCTGGCATAGCTACTCACCTCTTACGGATTCAACTTGTGTATATCAAGAATCAAGACTGGCATAGCTCAAAAATGGGTATACTGACAGCATCTGGACCATGAGTCTTAAAGGATACTCTATCAAGGGTGGATATGAGTGGCTATCTCCTGCTCATGTTACCTTTGACTGGACTGCTCTTGTGTGGAACAATTGGAACATCCCAAAACACTCTATGACTACCTGGCTTAGAATGCATAAAGGAATGAATACGAAGAGTAAATTAGTCAGGTTTGGTTGCTGTGTAGATGATCTGTGTATACTGTGTCAGAGACAGCCTGAAACTATGGAGCACCTGTTCACAAACTGTGTGTATACTGTCAGAGTTCAGACCCATCTGGTACAGTGGTATGGTGGCTCTTTCCCTACTGTGAACAACTTGATTGTAGTCAGCAAAAATAATATGCAGTGGAAGATCAAGGTTGCTATGTTCAATGCCTTTAACTATTCTATTTGGTATCAAAGAAATAATGTCAGGATTAATGACTGTCTATTAAGACCTGAAATAGTTGCTGCTCGAATAGAGGAGGATATTAGGAGAAGAGTTAAACTGAAATGCAGGGCAGTTGATAACCAGACTGTCCTCAGTTGGCTGCAAAGTATGGGAGTGATATGATTTGCTTGTACTGGGATTCGATCCCAGAACCTCTTGTAATTATTTGATTTTGTTATGATATATAATATACTCACATTACACCAAAAAAAAGGAGTGGCTAGTGAAACACTTCCAGATGAAGGACTTGGGAGAGGCACAACGAATCTTAGGTATCCGGATCTATAGGGATAGGTCCAAAAGGATACTAGCATTGAGTCAAGAAGCTTATATTGACAAAGTTCTTGACCGGTTCAATATGAAAGACATCAAGAGAGGATTTCTACCTATGGGCCAAGGGATTACTTTGAGCAAGTCACATTCTCCCTCTACCCCTAAGGAGATTTAACACATGAAGACCATCCCATATGCTTCCGCTGTTGGATCTATCATGTATGCTATGATTTGCACTCGTCCCGACGTTGCGTATACCTTGAGCATGACAAGTCGTTGTCAAGCCAAGCCTGGTGAGAGTCATTGGATAGCCGTAAAGAACATCCTTAAGTACTTGCGAAGGACTAAGGATTCGTTCTTAGTGTTTGGAGGAGAAACTGAGTTGCGTGTAAGAGGTTACACGGACGCAAGTTTCCAAACCGATCGGGATGATATGAAATCCCAATCTGGCTATGTGTTTATGCTAAATGGAGGAGCTGTTTGCTGGAAGAGCTTCAAGCAAAGAGTTATTGTGAATTCTACAACAGAAGCTAAGTACCTTGCAGCATCTGAGGCTGCAAAGGAAGCTGTTTGGATTAGGCAATTCATGGAGGGACTAGGAGTAGTCCATTCCGCCGAAGATCCGATCACTCTATATTGTGATAACAGTGGAGCTATTTTTCAAACCAAAGTCTAGTAACAAATCTAGACACATTGAAAAGAAATACCATGTAATTAGAGATTATGTGGAAAGGAAGGAAATTAACATTTGTAAGGTTGGGACAGATGATAGTATTGTTGATCCTTTAACCAAGCCTATATCAATGGCTAAGCGTGATGGTCATGTCGTCGCAACGGGATTGAGACAAGTACAAGATTTTCTTTAGATTATGGATATGTAATAATTGGATAGTGTATCTCTTATTATATATATGATAATCGCATTCATTTTTTTTGCATTCATTTTTGAATCTTTTATTTAGTGTGACTAAATTTTTAATACCTTGTTTATCTGAATAAGTTGTGGAGACAATGTTGAACACTATTCAAGTGAACAAGATGAACATTGTATTTTGTCCTTAGTCACTTAATGAGGTGACGTCTCAGAGTGACTAGATTGTAAGTTGATTGATGGTTGTTCAACACCATGAGGTCATACGTGATTACTAGTCGATTACATAGGCAGAGTGTGTGACACTTTGTCGGACAGTGACCATTTAGAGAGTCCCTAAGTTCTATTATAGACGCCTGGTCGTGGCAGGGATCTCTAAGATGTTCCTATGAGTCGATTCTTTTGACTGGAGACTATTATCCAAGTCAATGCAGTTTCTGAGTGACTTTGGTTATTGTCCTAGGTTGTGCCGTGAAAGGAGGCCAAAAGGACATCTTCTGAGTCATGATGTGCTGTTTTGGGCAAAGATAGATAGGGCATACATGAATTGTCCACCCACGTTGGGTAACTATATCACAAGGCCACTAGAGGAGTTAATAACTACAAATGCGTGGCCACGCTCAAAAGTACTCTGTGAGATATTTTTCCAGCCAGGTAGTCACACTCTCGATCGAGAAAACCACTCGCGAAATGTTCATGTGCAAGTGCGACCTGAAAGACACCTTGCATTGAGTGAGAGATTAAAACAGACAAGAGAATTGGTAGCGCACACCTTGTGTCGGACAAGTGGGAGATTGTGGAGTTAGTGTCCTCCAAAATAGTGCGTTTACATAATAAATCTCATTAAAAGAATATCATCAGATATTTGATTATTTGATCCTCATCAGTTGATTAACGTAAATCGATAACGGTTGGCTGACTAGAGTTTGTTGTTATTGTCGTGAGACGACGGTGATCAACTGACCCCTTTCGGCCACATCTAAAGGAACGAACCCCAATTGATAATTAATTAATTGTATGAGATACAATTTATTTAGTCCCTTGATTTATTGACTATTAGGTTAGTCGATTATTTTTAGAGAGATTTTGAGTTGCGAACTCAAGGCCCGGCAGTTATTATTTAATTATGCGATAATTGAATAATAAATTTTGGGAGACGGGTTTTAGTTAATTAATTGTTAATTCACTAAAATTGTACTAATTGATTAATGTGATTAATATTAGTACGTAAATAATATGTGTAGCGGTACACATATATTTACGGAGTGTTTTGGACGAAATTAATTGGAAGCATTTAAACATAAAATGATGTTTAAATAAACTTTACACGTATATGTGCGACAAATATAAGAACCAAAATGGACCCGTAAATGGGACATTGGATCGTGTAAATGGAGTATAGTGGATGATTGTAACCATAATCATTTCACTTTACTTGATTTATTTCCATAAGTTGTCATAACATCATTATGCTTGTCATAAAGATTGGACAAAAATTGAGCAAAGTCACTCCCTCACTCCACCCTCTTCTACCCGTCCTACTCCTTCCTTATATGCCAACTTTTGCTCAATTTTTCTACATACTTGAGTTCATTTTGCATGTGAGGTAATTGAGTTGACTTATCTCTCTAAAATAAATATCATCTCTTACTAATATTGTTAGTATACAAAATAAGTAATTACTATGATTGTTAGTATTATTTACATATTATCAAGGGTTAATTTTACAAGTATCTAGTTAAGATTTGTAAGTTTATTTTGGGTGATGTTCTTGGGTGTAACTTGAAGGAGACTTTCTTGTTGAAGGTTTTCTAGGAGGATCATCCTTTATTTTTAGCACAAGAACAAACTAGAAAGGTGATCTAGTTTGTGCCCATATTACCATAAAAATCTATGTAAGGAAATTGTTTTTCCTTAACTTTTATTTTTATGCTTTTATATTTGAATGCATGTTACATAGATCACTAAAATGATAAATTATGAGATAATTTAATTTTTATTAGAGAGTGTAATATGGATCTATGATCTTTCAAAGTTGAAGTTTCAAATAGAGAGATCAAACAAATTCTTGAGAAGGTTGTCAACAAGACTCGTAAGGATTGGAGTATGAAGCTTGATGATACTCTTTGGGCTTATAGGACGACCAATAAGACTCCCATAGGAGCCTTCCCTTACAAGCTAGTCTATGAAAAAGCATGTCATTTACCAATTGAGCTAGAGTACAAAGCTTTTTGGTCAATTAAAGCTCTCAACCTTGATCTCAAGCTAAGGGGCCAAAAGAGGATAATGAAAATTCAAGAGTTGGAGGAATTCCAATTACAATTCTATGAGAATGCCAAGATCTACAAAGAGAGGACGAAGTTGCTTCATGACAAGAGGGATAGGCAAAAAGCCTTGCACAAGGGAGACAAAGTCCTTCTATTTAACTCCCGATATCGACTCTTTCCCGGGAAGTAGAATTCTAGATGGATGAGTCCCTATGTGATTACCGAGGTAGGAAAATATGGAGATTTTGAAATAAAATCGGAAGATGGAAACAAATTCAAAGTCAATGGCAAAAGGTTGGAACCATATTATGAAGGAGCATTCATAGGAGAAGTCGAGGTCATCCGCCTCGGGCCTCTCCCGCCATGAGAAAGGCTATCAAATAGAGAGTTTGGTGGAGTCCTCTCCAAACCACCATTTGTAAATATACTAACTCTTCTTACTTGTATTTTTATATTATATTGCATTTACTTTTAATAAAAGCATGATTTTCTTTGACATGAGAGTCGGTGAGGGAATGTTACTAACCCTTATGATGAATGAAGGATTTAGGAATTCAAGTGTGGGAAATCACTCTTATCAAATGAGGAAGAAGAAGATCGAGAAGGAGGAGACTCCCACGGGTAGACCTGAGCCCGTGGGAAATGCAGGCAATCTGAGCGTCCCAGGGGAGAACCCGCTTGTTTTGGGCACGATCCGAACGTCTTAGCCATAAGCCGCTCGTCTTGGGAGAGCTGGCATTGAAGATTTGGCACTGGTTTTAAAATCCGGGTAGATTAGAAAGAAGACGCCCGTCTCACTCCAGAAGACGCTCATCTCAGCAGCAATCTGCGCGTCCTGACTTGTGCAAAAGTTGAGATTTCATACTGCCTATGAATCCGAGCGTCCTCAGGCAAATACGCTCATCCCCAACCACATCCGCCCGTCTTGAGCAAAATCCGCGCATCTCACCACGGATTGGAAATTCCAGAGTGCACTGACTATGGATCCGAGCATCCTGAGCTCGATCCGCTCATCTCCTAAGGCACAGATCCGCTCGTCTCGAGCACGGCCCGCTTCTCCCGAGCATGGCCCGCTCGTCTCCTTGCCGTCCTGCTCCTCTATTTTTCGACAATTATAGACTCCTCCCCACCACACATTTCATGACACCTCATCCTTTCTTCCTCTATAAAACATAAAAACCTCTCCTATATAACCCAAATCACAACAAAAGCACTCATTCACCTCTCTAAATTAAAAACCTCCAAAACCTAGGGTTTCCAGAAGGTTCTCAATTACATAGAATACCTTCATCTTCAACAAGCCAAGTTTCTAGATCCACCTTTAAAATGAGATTAAGAGGGTCTTTCCCTAGAGAAAGAAGAAGACCAAGGGTAATTAGAAGCTCCTCCACATCTCACCTCAACACCTTGGGGAGAGAGCATGAAGAAATAGTGGATCTCTCAAGACTTGATGAGTTCTCCAACATAGAATTCGTTAATGATGTGCAAAGGCTTGTCTTCCATCGCCTCCTTGGTAAGAACATTCTACCTACTAAGTTTATGTGCCATGATACTTTGAGAAAACATGGAATCTATCATCAAACCGAGGCACTCTTTGATTTTAATCATAAAAATATAATAAAATCACTAAAAATCATTAAAATGAGCAATAAATTTCCATAAATCATAAAAATCACCTAAAAACATTTTAGGAACAGAATATATAACATGCAAAAATTTTCGTGGCTTACTCATATAAATCACAAATTTTCGGTTTTATTTTAGTCATCTTATAACACCGTAAAAACAATAAACGATTTGCATGTAACATCCTATGCTCTGATACCACTTGTTAGGTTCATATACCTATTATTAGACTCCTCTAATGGTGAACTAATTAACTTCTTAATTATATGTTCTTTAGATCTAGTTCATGCATAACAAAATGAAAGATTTATAAAGAAAAACAATGTCCCTTACATTGCTATATGGTTCGAAATATAGGCCACAAGTAAGGTCACCGTCCTTCACTTGTTCTTGAGCTTATTATGATGGATGATCCTCCTTAGACTCCAAGTATAGAAATCCTCCTTAGATTGCACCCAAGACTTACCCTTAAACTAGTATACTAATTAACTAGATTATTATACTAGTACCCTTAAAATGATTCTAATATTATTAATATTACTACACTAGTAATCTTATTGTGATATTAGAATAGATGAACAATTACTTGTGAATCTAAAACTTGTTTAGAGAAAACTAGAGAGAAGGATGAACAAGCATTTGCATGTAGATGTGTATGAATGAGTTAACCACCAAAATGAGAACAAAATGTTCTCATATATGATGCATGCAACCGGTGGGAAGGAGCCAATGAAGGCATCTTTGCCTTTCTCTTTTTGTCTTCACAATGTGTAGGTGTGTAAGACAAAGTAGGATAGGTGTAAGGCTACAAAAGCCAAGGCTATTATTATTTCTCGTAAAATAATTCAACCTCACACCACACTACTCCCTCCATTCGGTTCATGTACCATAAAATGGACTACCATTTTATTTTGTCAATTTGTCATTTGTCACACAACATGTCACATGTAGTATTTTACATGTTATTATTTAATTCAATGCATATTTATCACATAAATATCATTTTACAAATTAATTAAATTACATACAACAAATTGACTAGTGATACTTGATCACATAAATAAAATGGGTCATATAATTATAATTCACAACATCTTGTAATTCTAATTAACCATTCATTCTTATCTCTATTGTTTCTCAAACAATAAGCAATTTTAGTAATAAAGCATTTTTATTACTAAAATAAATCTTATTTAATCCCATTACAATAAGATATCAATATTCTCTCTCACAAGTATATTGTTCACTTTTAAGGAATTGATTACCTTGTATCATTATACAATTAATCAATTTATTCATTAAGGGAATTGTCCATTAGGTGTGACCTTAAGGGATCAACTGACCACCACCGTCACACGACAGTAATGTCAAACTCTAGTCAGCCAATCATTACCGATTAATGACGATCAATTGATTACATAATAAATCTTCCCTCACGTATTCTTAGTATGAGATTTAATTAAGATATTAAATCATGTGATCGCACTATTGTTGAGGACAAATTTTCCAACAGACAACACCATTGGATGGCCCTTGTGGGCTATGAGAAAAGGATTAAGTGGATAACCAAAGGGAGCACCCCCA
This sequence comes from Silene latifolia, assembly GCF_048544455.1. Taxonomy (NCBI): domain Eukaryota; kingdom Viridiplantae; phylum Streptophyta; class Magnoliopsida; order Caryophyllales; family Caryophyllaceae; genus Silene; species Silene latifolia. The sequence continues at coordinate 84,951,627 of NC_133534.1, forward strand.
TCTACCTTCCAATGGAAGGCTTAACAAGGATTTCACCGCGAAGGGGTCCTCTCTCTCCAATACCATCTTATCTCATCCCAACTCAACCAACTCAAGCAAATCAGGCAAATTAAGCCCCACCTTCAACACAACCTCAACAACATGAACCCCAAGCAAATGACAAAGAAAAAGTTGTTATCCCGCCTTACCCATTCCCATATCAACCGTATAACCATCCAAACCCCTTCATTCTCCCACGAGATGACTTTGTCACGGGCCTACTTCAAGACATGCATCAAAAGCAATATGAAGCTCAGGTTGACAATTACTTTGCTCTTTACCCACAATTCCACCGATTGGCCCACCAAGGGCACATAAGTGAAGAGGAATGCTTCCCTCTTGGGCACAAATGGATTTACTTTTTCCAAACTCGGAAAATGCCCATGGTGGAACACAAGGAGTAGGAGATGAAGGAGGGTCAAGTGGCGGTGATACGGTGGAGGTTAATAGTGAGGGGGACGAGTTCATGGACTTTTATGAGAGTGATGAAGTGCAAGAACAAGAGGATAGTGATCTTGGAGGGAAAGATAACAACCAATTAAGATCTTCATGAGCTAGGTGGAATGGGCATGAGGCACCTACCAAGGCCAAAGTGAAGTTTCTTTCCTTTTTCCCTCTCATTTTTCATAACAAGAATTTCATGCTTTGTTAACTTGTTTCATAATTGATTGTTTCATTTTTATGGTGTCCTTGTAAAATTGAAGGACTATTATTCCACCTTGGCCACATCTAGGTGATGATAAATTTATTGTTCCCACTTGAAAAATCCAAAATGACAAACTAGTTTCATGCATTGCATACTTGTGCATGAACTTTCCCATTTTTGACACTAGCAATGGTGTCTCATTTGGTTTGGGGAAGTTCAAGCACAAGCATTGGGAGTTAATTTAAATTATGCTCTCCAACCAAACAAATTCATGCATCATATAGTATAGTGTAGTTTGCATTCACTTGTTTATATGACATGTAGCTCGCATTTAGTGTATAAATCATGCATTCACGTATAGCTTGCATAATTTCATATCGTATTGGCCATTGAGGACAATGCCCATACTAGTGTGGGGATGGGACATTCTAACTTAACTCTTAAATAAAAAACCATAAAAATTGAAAAATTTTGAAAAAAAATAATATTACAAAAATATGTTCATTCCTTTATAGTATAGATTGTATATATTGTGTATATATTGTGTTTGTTTGTCCTCTTATCACATTGATCGACTATGCCACATCCGAGACATGAGGATATTGAAGACCGCATGGTATGATCTTTCCAATCTCCTTTTTCCTCTCTATATTAATGACTATGTGGCTTTATTTTGGTTGATGCGGTATACACCAATGCGATCTTAGGAATTGCATTTAGATTATATGGCATACTAGTTGGTAGAAACATATGCATTAGGAAGTATATATGTAGTTGCATCATGGAATGTAGTTGCATTTTAGGAAAATTTTTGTGAAAACATCTATTTGGTAAGCTTGACAAGTGTATTTAAGGCCCTTGTAGATACTTTTTCTTCTTAAAACTTTGCTCATTAGAATGCTTGTAAAACACCCTAGGATGTGTCATGCTAGTATCCTTTGACCTATGGATTAAGGCCTAGTCAAGAGTACCATGTGGCCTGATAACTCCTTGGCTACCGTTTATTCCAAGGTGACCCTTGAAACCATGCAACCATCTTCCATATTCTACCACATTTTGTCATCAAAAAGGGAATGGGCACAAAAATTATCAAAATTTGAGTTCAAGTATTAAAATGAAAGTAAAAAAAGTTTGCAATTGCATCAAAAGAAAAGAGGAGTAACAAAAATAAAAACTCCTATGCTTCAAATATAAGCACCCTCACTACAAATGGGGTAGCTTTGAAAATGTTCAAAAGTAAATGCAAAAAGTTGAAAGTTGTCCAGTATTGAAATGCCAAACATCAAAAGAAATGGCAAAAAGAAAGTGTTCTCAAATGTCAAATGCCACAAGAAATTGGGGGGGAATAACAAAACCAAAAGCAAACTCTCACATAAAACTCAAAATCTATTGATCTCTTTTCCATCGAATCCACTTTTGTGCATAGTAGAGAGGGGACGACCCTTCTTCTTGTCTAGGCAAGAAGGGGAATTCCGCGATCCTCCAGTGTTTCTAACACCTTAAGGAGTCTACTCTTGACGAAAGAATTTAGCGATTGAGGATAAAGGTACCCTAGCCTGGCACAACTTCGAGGTGATTTATTGGTATCCTTCTAGGCTTAGTAGTTTGAAGAAACCATATCTATAATGGAGTGTGTACCTTTAGATTGCTTCCCTTGTAGATAATTTCCGCCACTTAGATGAGGAAAGTGGCTATTCATTTTTGTAGATGCATCCATTACTTGTTTTGTGTGCTTTAATGCTTGGATGTGTCGCCATTTTGGCAAGCCCCACCTTGCCTGGCAAGAAGGCATCCTACCTCATGGTTGTCTTGTTGTGAGTTGAAGGGACGGAGTGAGACCCGCTAATTGTCTCACATCAGCTATATTAGTAGGTTAGTTTAAATAAAGGTCCTAGTTTTGGTCACCTCTTTACTCGGGACGACAAAAGGTTCGGTTTGGGGATGTTTGATGTGACTCATATTTGAGCACATTTAGTCCCCGAATTAACCTCGTTCCTATGCTTTATAGTGCATAATTGGGTCATTTACTATAGTTTCCTATTTTGCATATTCTTTGAGGTTTTGTCCCCTTGGTAGGAAAGGAGTGCTAACCTTGCATTTACATGGCAAAATGGAGCTAAATTGATCACATCTAATGACCAAGCATCAAAGAGGAGACAATACTAGAAGGCCTACGTAGATAATAAAGTTAAATGGGCAATGATGAAATGATCGTTGTATCCCCGAAATGATCCTTGCGGATTGTTAAGGAGGAAAAAGAAGAGAAGCTGTCTGCCAAGGAATCCGAGCGGATCAGACACGATCCGGGCGTCTCCCATCACCAACATCCGAGTGTCTCTCGGCCAAGATGAGCGTCTTGCAACTAAGGGATCCGAGCGTCTCCCAGGCAATTCGCTCGGATCATAGGTCAGAGAGCCTGTGCCACATCTCAAGATGCACGGACCGTGGCAAGGCTAGCATGACGGATATGCTCATTTCTGACACGTCTGTCGCTTACCTGTCAAAAATAACCAACTGGCTCTAACTAATATAGCTAGGGAAGTCGGGTCGAATCCACAGAGAGGTAGGAAATTGTCAGCTAAATCTAACTTCGTCAAGGTAACCAAATTGGGGGTTTATAAATGTGATTTTCTAAACTAAAGAGAATAAGGAGGAGAGAAATAAAAAGGAGGAAATAACAGATAGAGAAGAACAGCTAAGACAAACGGTTCACCATAGTCATCCGGTCGAGTAATCTAGGTCTCAGGTCAATGCAATACGGTCTAAGGGGTAGCGAACGTCACCTTTCGGTCCTTAATTCACCCTAAAGTGTAAACAGCTTAACTTTCGCCCTCACTGCAATACTCTATTGTTCGCTACTAGTCTCGCCTTTTCCAACCTTTCGGCCCAGGTCAAGGATCACTAAGAATTAAAGGTCTAATTGCGTCGACTCAATTAGGCAGTTACAATTAACTGTAGCATTTAACCAACAAAGACTATACCACATTAACCTAGTAAATCGATTACTCTCCCTTCATATTATGGATCCCCTATAGTCTCAGCATGAGAAAATTAGCTACTCATAATCATTGAATTATCAATAACAACAAACAGATAATTAAAAGTAGACATGATGATGAAACTAATAAAGATTCAATTAAGCAATTATGATAATAAAGAGAAGAAGAATTAAAGCAATAAATGAGATTAAGAATAAAACTAGAATGATAATACCGATCGCAGAATCCAAATCCGAGTAGCAAGGTATAGGGGAAGAGTAAAATTCAAGAACAGTGACAAAGTATAAACCGGAAAATGAACATACTGAAAAAAGGAGGGCAGTAACGTAGTTACTCCCTCAGTCTTATACGGAAATCCATCCTAAAACCTAATCTATGGACTAATTACAAAAGCCCATGAAATAATTAGGCGGAAATTAACTAAAGCGCAAGAAACCACTCGATCGAGTAGAAATAATCTACTCGATCGAGCACTTCATCACCAAACCACTCGATCGAGTGGCAACAAACCACACGATCGAGCACCTCTTGCAAAAACTCCTCGATTGGCTCCTTAAACTGGTCGATCGACCAGTCTTGAGTACATAAAGCATTCGATCGAGTGGTTTACTACTCGATCGAGCTATATAGGCACGTTAAACCTTGAATTGCTTCCCGAACTCAGCTCACGCGTCTTCCAAGTGTTAGATATCCAAGCTCCGGCTCCTTATTTTCCATGAATGCATACAAATGGGACGGATTAGGTTCGATTTAGCTCCTCTTCGGTCAATTCCTGCAAATTACAATAAACGGACCAAAGTAGAATATTCAGGGGTATTTGTAGCCAGATGCCACATAAAAAGCACAGAAATGCGTGTAAAATGAGGTGAAAACCTTATATAAAAGACACGCATCAAATCTCCCCAAACCAAACCTTTGCTTGTCCCCAAGCAAATATGAATGTAACTAAGGTGAACAATGGAACGGGACCAACGCATCAGCTACAAATCACCCACTAAAACCAATTTAATGCAACAAAATGACAAAGTGGCAAATGAGGAGTGCAAACGAGTTAAATCAATGTATCAAACTTACTGAACCGTCGACCTTGCAGGACTCAAAAGATGTCGGACTCTCACGGGTCGCTCATCACTCAAAATCAGGAACAAGGTGAGTATATATGTAAAAGATAGGAAGAAGTAAGACACTCACCTAACTCGACCCATAAGAACATGCATGCAGTTAACATGAATAAAGTCTCTACAACCGTACATATGCATTCCAACCATACTAATGACCAAGACACATGCCGAGGGCTTACATTTGGGTAAGTGAGGTAATGGGTAAGAAGGGGCTAAAATGAATTTCGATATGTGGGGTTAACAGCCAGGCTAGCAACAACGGATCCAAATATAAACTGCATCCCAACTTCGTACTCATAACACCAAGATGAAACGGTGCAAAAATTATGCACTGAACTCACAAAACACCAAAAATCGTCAACTCCCCATAGAATATAGATAAGACATGGGAGTGTGAATCATTATACAATTCTCATTCTTTTTCATATGTGATTTTTCTTTCTTTTTCTTCTTCTTTTCTTTTTCGCAATTTTTCTTTTCTTTTTTTCTCTTTCGTTCTCTTTTTTTTTCAATTCAACATTTTTTTTTTCTTTCTTTCTTTCCCTTCAATTCTTCCACCATCTTCTGAAATTAGATGAAATAACCATATTGAAGGAAAACATTCCAAGAACTACTCGTTACTAGCTCAGCTAGGGTAGGAAGTATTATAGAAAGTAGTTGATAGGACAGAAAGGCAATTTGGTTATGTGAGGTTCATGGGTAGAATGAAATAAAGGGGACTGCCTCTCCTAACACGTGTCACCATCCACAGACCGAATGCATACAGGTATTAAGAAGACTAGACTCATGCTTATGCAATTTGATATTACATGTCTTAAAGAGAGTACTACTCACATCCTAAATGAAACCGGTCATGAATGTCACCAGTTTATAAAGCTCTAACCTCAGAATATAATGTAGCTTGACGACATATTGAATCAAGTCTATTCGTTCAGATAAGAAAGAAACAAAAACTCGTAGATTGTGCACATAATCACACCAACTAAATGTCAAGAATATGCCAGGCTCCAGCAAGGGTTCAAAGTAGCGTCAAAGTTCAAACGTTCCGACTCAGTTTAAACATGAAATTTTTGAAAATTTTTGAATTTTATGATTTTTTTATATGATTTTTTTTTTTGAGTTAATTAAACAACAATGCATGCGGAAATAATAAACGTGGAAGCAAAAATGCAAGAAAACATGCAGACACAGATATGGATGCATACCTCCCCAAACCAAACCGTACAATGCCCTCATTGTACCAAAAAATAGGGAAAGAAATGCAGCTAAAAGGGAAAGGAGAAGTGGAGTCGGAAAACTTACAAAACGTCATAAGGAGGGACCTCCCCAAACCGACCATGAACATGGGAGGTCAAAGAAAGTCAAGCAGTGGCTCCATAGACGTAAAACAGCAGCTGGGAGTCAAAACTACTCGATCGAGTAGCTGGAACAGCTCGATCGAGTAGACTGGTGCATTGGAAGGACTCGATCGAGTAGAAAACCACTCGATCGAGTAGGCATGGTTTTGGTTCTGGTCGATCGGGGACAATATCACTCGATCGAGTGAAAGCTACCTCAAGAAGTGCTCGATCGAGCACAATATCATTCGATCGAGTACTTTGACCTGCAAAACACGCATTTAAAGCAAGGAAAATACATAGGAAGTTCATAAAACAGCGTCTAAAGTTCAACGTAAGGCTAAGGAAAAATAAATAGTTCAACAAAAGTACAATAAAACAGTCCGGGCTGCCTCCCGGAGAGCGCTGGTTTAAGAGGTCCCGCACGACCTTTCTGGCATCAATTTACTGGCGCGTTGAGCTAGTCGAAGCGCAAGACTTCAACAAGATTGTCCGCTTCACTCGCCTCGTGGTAGTGCTTCACATATTGGCCATTCACCTTGAATCTATGACCCTCGGAATCTTCAAGCTCCACGGATCCAAATTTGGTAACATTTGTCACCGTATAAGGACCACTCCATCTGGACTTCAGCTTGCCAGGAAATAATCTCAACTGGGCATTAAACAGCAGCACCTTTTGCCCAACATGAAACTCACGAGGTAAGATTCTCTTGTCATGCCATCTCTTCGTCTTTTCTTTGTAAATCCGCGAGCTGTCATAGGCATTAAGCCTAAACTCTTCTAATTCATCTAGCTGCAAAAGACGATTCTGACCACACAACTTAGGATCATAATTAAGCTCACGAATTGCCCACCAGGCCTTACATTCCAATTCAACAGGTAAGTGACACGATTTCCCATAAACTAACCTATAAGGTGATGCACCAATTGGTGTCTTAAAGCGATTCAGTAGGCCCATAATGTGTCATCTAGCTTAAGACTCCAGTCCTTCCGTGATTTAGAAACTACCTTAGACAAGATCTCTTTCAACTCGCGATTAGAGACCTCTCTCGACCACTAGTTTGGGGATGATACCCCAAACCACGCCGGTGTTGGACACCAACTCTAGACAGTATGGAAGTTAGCTTCTTTTCTTTAAAATGCATCCCCCCATCACTAATGACGACCCTAGGGACACCAAAACGGGGGAATATGATCTTTTTAAACATCTTTATCACGGTCTTAGCATCACAATGAGGTGAAGCAATTGCCTCAACCCATTTTGACACATAGTCTCTGACTACTAAGATGTACTGTTACCTTTACTGGATGGGAACGGTCCTTGGAAATCAATGTCCCAGACATCGAAAACCTCAACCTCTAGGATGCCGTTTTGTGGCATCTCATGTCTCTTTGAAATGTTCCCTGATCGTTGGTAAGCATCACAAGCTGAAACAAAAGACTTAGCGTCAAGAAACAAACAAAGAAGGCCAAAAAACCAGACTGAAGTACCTTAGCCACGGTGCGCGATGGACCGTGGTGACCACCATATGAAGAGGAGTGGCAACCTTCCAGGACTATTTTGGTCTCCCACTGCGGAATACACCGTCTGTAGAGACCGTCTGCACATTCCTTAAACAAGTAAGGATCATCCAATATGCGCTTAGCGTTATACGTAAAACGCTTCTTTTTTTCGATAAGAAAGGTCGGGCGGCGACTTGCCACCGACAACGAAGTTAGCTATATCTGCATACCAAGGTTCTTGGTTAACAATAGACGATATAACGAAATTAAAGTATCGTCGGAAAAGAATCATCAATGGGTAGAGAATCTTCCCCTTCTTGTCGCATCAGTCGCGACAAGTGATCAGCTACAACGTTCTCAGCTCCTTTCTTGTCCTTAATCTGCAAATCAAACTCCTGAAGGAGGATTATCCATCTCGAGAGCCGTGGTTTGGCCTCCTTCTTAGCAAGGAGATGCCTCAAAGCTGCATGGTCGGAAAAAAGTGACTTCCGACCCAACTAAATAAGTACGAAACTTCTCTAAGGCATAAACTACACCTAACTAACGGCTCCTTCTCGGTGGTAGTGTACTTCACTTGAGCCTCATCCAGAGTTCGGCTCGCATAGTAGATATCATTCAAGGCTTTGTCTTTCCTCTGGCCAAGCACCGCTCCTAGTGCATAGTCACTCGCATCACACATGATCTCAAACGGCAAGTCCTAGTCGGGAGGCTGTATGATCGGTGCGAGAGACTAAGGCCCGCTTTAACTGTTAAAAGCAGAAAGACAAGCATCGATAAACACAAAAGGGGCATCCTTAGCAAAGAATCGTGTAAGTGGTTTAGCAATTTTGGAGAAATCCTTGATAAACCGGCGATAAAAGCCGGCGTGACCAAGGAAGCTCCTCACCCCCTTAACATTAACGGGAGGTGGTAATTCTTTGAATCACTTCCACCTTTGCTTTATCAACTTCTATTCCCCTATCGAAACTAAGTGCCCTAAGACAACTCCCTCGTTGACCATAAAGTGGCACTTCTCCCGATTCAAAGACAAGATTAACCTCAATACGGTACTGCAACACTTTCTCAAGGTTAGACAGACAGTTAGAAAAATCACTTCCATATACACTGAAATCGTCCATAAAAACTTCCATGATAGACTCAATATACTTTGAAAATATCCCCATCATACACCTTTGGAAGGTGGCAGGGGCATTGCACAAACCAAAAGGCATTATGCGATACGCAAAAATGCCCTTGGGACAGGTAAATGTAGTCTTAGCCTGATCGTCTGGGTGGATAGGGATCTGAAAGAACCCTGAATACCCGTCTAAATAGCAGAAAAATTTATGAGAAGCTAACCTTTCTACCATTTGATCAATAAAAGGAAGGGGAAAGTGATCTTTCTTAGTGGCGGCATTCAGCTGTCTGTAATCTATACACATCCGCCAACCCGTCACTACTCGAGTAGGTATTAATTCATTCTTTTCATTCTTAACAACAGTTGTCCCTCCTTTCTTCGGGACCACTCTTTGGACTCACCCATCTAGAATTACCGACAGAATAAATAATACCGCATCCAGAACTTCATTACCTCGGCCATCACGACATCCTGTATCTTCCGGTTCACCGGGCCGACCCCGTCTCGCAAGGTTTGTGATCCTCCTCCAGCTCTATCCTGTGCATACAAATATCGGGACTAATCCCCGTGATATCGTCCAGTGAATCGCCCATTGCTTTCCTGTTTTTCTTAAGTACAGCTAACAAAGAAGTTAGCTGATCATCACTAAGCTTGGCACTAACAATGACTGGATATTGCTCTGTATCGTCTAAGAAAACATATTTAAGATGAGAAGGGAGGGGCTTACGTTCCGGTACCTTTACCTAAATGGAGCAAAGAGTGCTAATCATTTGTTCCACCTGCTCTCCTTCATGCTCATCTAAATCATCAACAAGCAAATCCAACGCAGGGTCATCGTCGTCTGGGCTATCTGCACACTCATCAAAAAGAATAAGAGCTTCTAGTGGGTCCTTCATAAAAGAACCCGACCATAAGTCATAAATAGACTCGTCAATGATATCGACCGAATAACAAGTGTCCTCTATCATTGGGCGGGCTAAAGTACTGGGCAAACTGAATGTGATAGCGTCATCCCCTACTGCAAGAGTCAGACGCCCTTGTCTGACATCAATAACAGCCCCAGCTGTACAAAGGAATGGTCTTCCTAAGATAATTTGGGTCCGGGTGTCCTCAGCTATATCCAAAACAATGAAATCTACTGGGATGTAAAGCTTGCCTATTTTCACGGGCACGTCCTCTAAGACACCTAAGGGCCTCCTAACAGATCTATCAGCCATCTGTAGGGTAATGTTAGTCACTTTAAAATGACTCATCTTTAGTTTCTTGCAGACAGGAAGGGGCATGACACTAACACTGGCACCTAAATCGCAAAGGGCCTTATCAATAACCATATTGCTGAAGGAAATGTAGATTCATATACATGTTAACATACTCTTATATGTCAAAATAATTTGTCATAAAATTAAATACGGATTTTATGCATGCAAACAAATAATATGAAAGAGAAGAAATCATCCTTACATTGTATGATTCGGTTTTATGGGCACAAAAGAGATCTCCTTCTCTTTTGTTCTTGAGCTTTCCAAATGGAAGAACAAAGATCTAAGTATAAGATCTCTCCCTAAGCTTTATACCCAAGGCTTTTACTTAATCTAATTAATATTATAATTACTAGTATAATATTAATCTTGTGAAAATTGAACCAAAATAGTTGGTATATAATCTCCTAAAACCGGGTAGAGGAGAAGAGTTTTGGAGTATTTTATCTCTCTAATTTTACACTCAAAATGTTGAGAGGATATTCTCTTTCTCACACTAGCAAAAATAATGTGAATGAATGAATGAATAATTAGAGAGGAAAACTCTCTAATTACCTCTCCTAAAACCGGTGGAGAGGAGCCCTTTTAGGGAGCCAATGCATGCCCATAGTGGTCTTCACAAGGTGAGTAGACTTGCATGGCTAGATTAGCTTTTTCATCATTATGTTTCTTATTAAAATATCAACATAATTTAAGCCTAATCTTCCTCCATTATTTCGGCCATTATACCTAATATGGAGTCCATATTATTTTTGTCAATTGTCAATATGTCACATGTCATATGTAACATAAAATTGTTATGTATTTTTAACATATTAAAAATCAACGTATTAATAAAAATACGTCACATACAAAATCGACTTAGTAATTTCATAATTACTTATGCCAAAATATTTTATCATTTATAAATCACAACAGATTGTATTTATAACAATTCATTCAAATTTAATTGTTACATTAAACAATTTATTTCATCCGAGTAATTATACAATTTAATTACTCAGACCGTATCTCATTTAATCACATTTCAATTTGATACGTAAATTTTACTTCCAAAATCGTCCGTCAATTTTCAAGTAATTTAATTAACTCGCAACGTTATACGATTAATTAAATAATCAATTAAGAGTATTGCCCTTTAGGTATGACCTAGGGGTCAATCGATCACCACCGTCACGACAGTAATGTCAAACTCTAGTCAGCCAATCATTACCGATATATGTTGACCGGTTGTGATAACAATATTACTTCCCAATTGTATTCATTTTAATGAGATTTAATAATGATATTTAAATCATGTGATCGCACTATTGTTGAGGACACATTTCCCAACAATCTCCCACTTGTCCTCGACAAGTGTGCGTCACCAATTCTCTTGTCCTATTACTATCTCCCACTCAATGCAAGGTGTCTTTCGGTCGTACTTGCAAGTGATCATATCAAGAATGGTTTCCTCGATCCGGAGAATAAGCGATTGACCGGATTTATCCACACGGATACCTTCCGAGCGTGCCACGCATTTCCGATTCATTACTCCTCGAGTGGCCCGAGATATTGTTTTAACCACGACAAGGGGATGGACAATTCTATCGCACTCATTCCCTTCGACTAGCCACACCATCATAACCCAAAATATGCCCATTTGACCCCATTTACGAAGGTCGTAGTAACACAAATCAAAGTTAATCGAAACTGAGCCATCTTAGGTGAATAGTCTTTAGTCAAAAGAATCGACTCATTTGAATACTATAGCAGCTCTCGCCACGACCAGGCTATATAAATTTGCCAGAACTCTATATGCGGTCATTAGGCCCGACAAAATGTTCCTAACAATCTGCCTATGTGATCGACTAGTCATCTCACATGACTCTATGGCACTTGAACTTGCCATCAATCGCCTCACACTCTAGTCACTTCGAGACGTCACCTCATACAAGTGACTATGGGCAAATACTATGTTAATCCGTGTTCACTTTAACGGGGTTCAATTGTCACTACAACCCGTTTGGATGTAACAAAGTATAAAAGGAGTTTTTAAGGAAAAACTCGAACGACAAATGCGATTATCACATATGAATAGTCAATGCCTGATTACTATTCCATATTCTATAATCTAATTTGATCTTGCATGTAGTTGTTCATTTCAATTCAATTGAAATGACATGACTCATCATGTTTAGCCTATGAGAAGGCTTTGGTTAGTAGGTTTTATCAACTTCTTGTACCTTACTCAAACTTACTACATACTTATTTTCCTTTGTGATGTATACATTTGCATCACAAAACTTTCTGAGTACGTGTCGAGATCCAATCAAGACATAGGCCCTCTTAGCCTAAGAATAGCTCCCACTGTTTTCACAGTGTGCGGGACTCATCCTCTTGCACATCTCATGATTGCAAGTGTACTCAATTTCCGTTATAAATATCTCTCATTGTTCTTTATTGCCTAGAACGATTCTAGAAAATCTACTTCTTAATTATCATAGCCACAATGGTATCTTAACCATCCTAATGTGTTTTGATTATGGTTTTGTCGGAAACCATGCGCAACCTCAATTGTCAATTGTCACTTGTGTAACACCCTTACACAAAATTGCATCATAAACACTTTGCTTCACTTCCTTAATGCTTCTGCAAGCACTTAAGGGTAATCTTTATAGCTTACTTGGCAAAGATTACTTAAATTCGATTTTGAAAAACAATTCATCATACTCAAAGCATATGAAGTGTTATACATCATTACTTATTTAATTGATCCGGCAGCGGAAGCAAATGGAATCAATCAAATATGTTCAATTTAATTGAACTAGTCATGAATCTTATTAACATAAGACTTCTTACTGACGCGCTAATATCATGTGGATTTATCTTCATAAATCCGGATATTCAAGATGTATTATAATACTCCAAAAGTCTTAAATCATTCGTAATGATCAATATGTCATCCACATATCGGACTAATTAAAATTTCCGTAACTCCCACTAAACTTCATGTATAAACACAACTTCTCGACTTATCGAGAAATGTTTTATCACATGATCAAAATGTTGATCCTAACTCATTGATGTCCTACTTAAGACCCTCTCTTAAGTTTCACATTATCTTAGGATTGCAAGAATCTACTAAACTCAAGACATGTATTGAATACATTCCTTCTATTGAAGAAGCGGGTTTTAGATTCACTTGCTACGTATTTCATAACCTCATAATGAAATACAATCCTTAAGAAGATCCAAATAGACTTAAGCATTTCAACTAGTGCAAAACCCTTCGCAACCAATCTTGCTTTGAAATATCTCTTTATTAGTGCAAAACCCTTTGTCACTAATCAAGCCCTTTCGTTTCGGATTTTCACGGCTCTTGGCCTTGTATTGAGTTGTGACTTAAACACTCTTATGTAAGTCATATGTTCATTACTTTCCAGAAGTAATCAACTTGAATCAAACAATTTCTTTGTAAGTTATAAGCTCTTTACTTTCTTAAAAGTAGCATGAATTCATCATTTTTAACAAGTGACGAATTTAACCTCCTAGGTTTTGAAGAAACAATGTCTTACACAAAACGTCTCATGTAGCCAAGAAAGACCAGTTTCTTGCGACATAACATTCTTTGTGGCTCTTGAATAATTTCTAGACATTGTTTCTTCAAAACCTAGGAGGTTAAATTCGTCACTTGTTAAAAATGATGAATTCATGCTACTTTTAAGAAAGTAAAGAGCTTATAACTTACAAAGAAATTGTTTGATTCAAGTTGATTACTTCTGGAAAGTAATGAACATATGACTTACATAAGACGTCTCATGTAGCCAAGAAAGACCAGTTTCTTGCGACATAACATTCTTTGTGGCTCTTGAATAATTTCTCCCACTCTGTCTTCTAAAAATAAACTTGTATTTTAGAAAGACAGCTTCACGAGCCGCAAACCCGTCATACTCGTGATTATTTAAGAGGAAAAATTGAGCATTTGTTTCTTGTGAAAACTTACAAACATGGTACCCTTACCTTTTCATATCACATATGATTCGATTCAGTGGAAAAATAATCTAGACAAAATGATAAAATCCCCAAAAGGATCAAGTAACTCAAAGTAACTTGATCGAAGTCCAAACCTTATCAAATAGCGTTTGAATTCTTATCCAATCATACATTGTCTCATAATGCGTGTTAAGAGAGATTAATTTGTGATACTATATCACAATTCATTTGGCTTATATCAAAGTCTTCACTTTGATAATCCCATCACGACTAAATCGTGATTCCTTGAACTCTTTGAACTTCTTCAAAGATTTCTCAATTTACCTTATTAAGTGAACACATTAGCGTCAACCTAAATCGTTGGTAAAAGAAAATGATCAACCTATTTTGGATTAATGATTCAAAACCTCGATCTCCTTTTCACCCAAAAGGCACGAGACATCTTGCTTTGAATACAAGATACGCATATACCATTAACAATCTAATGGTTTCAAGAGTACTCGATAACTCTTTGCGTTCATCATTCCAAAATTTAAGGTTTAATCTTGGGTTACCAATTTGAATCTTACATCATCTACATGATATATCATTCTAGTTTGGTTTAGAATATAATCACCTTGATAATGGGCTTGCCATACATCAAATCGTGGTGTATAGGGTCACAAAAGTGAAACCTCTTTTGTATCGTAACAAGTTTATATTCTTATTTAGAGTTTATGCACTTAATAGTCACAATTAAGTACCACTTTAAATCCAAAAACTAGATTGAGTACACAATTACTCTATCTCTCGACTTCATTGTTGCTAGTCGTCATATTCTATTCATCCTATGTATCCAACACAATGATGAAAACCTCCACTGGTTTCTAATATTGACGAAATGGCACTAGCTAAATTTATGTTTAATCAAATAAACACCTTTTAAAGAAGAAGGTCCTATTAGATGTCCCACAACTAACTTGTTGATTCTTCAATAATTTGGGGTAGTTTCCTTTCTCGTGTCCAACATTTAAGACAATGGAAACTATATCGGTTGGGATTGATAGGTTTAGTATCGTTATTCTCAACAACTTTACCTTTAACATTACCTTGTATCAATTCCATTATTATCTTTACTTCTTGAACCTCGTTCTCATCTTAACGGTTTAAGAGAATGCTCCCACTCATTTCAATGAGTTTTTGCTTTGAGAAGCAAAATTGAATTCATGAAGAACACTCTTCATTTGTTCGTTTTAGTCTTAAAAACTTTCATTGAGGTGGTTGCGTTATTTTGGTCAATTACGAATTCTTGACAAAACTAATTACCAAAATAATTTGTCGCTTCAAGGTACTTAATTCAATTAAGTATATGAAACATAACAATTCATTGTAAGTAGATGTGTTAGTCAAGAATCAAAAACCTGTTTGATAATGAATAACCTTAATCTATACTCTTTACAAGAGATCCTTAGCAATGGTTCATATGAGGTTTTAGAAGCAAATTCATATTTGTCTTTAGTTACGATGTTTTAATGGAGATTTGAATCAAAAATCGAAATGATATCGTATATGAATTGTGGTAAAGAAATAGAACAATATGATAACGGAATAGTGGAAAACTCAACATTTATCGTTTTAACAATAATACTTGTAAATAACAAGTAAAGCATTTACATAGTGACCTCTACCCAACTATGATAAATGATTCCAAGACCCAAATTCATATCGACTTAGGCACGGTATGGCCGATGAAACCCTTATCAATATAACTCGGTGGATTAACACTTTAATCGATTCTACTTTTAGAACTCTTGGTCGATAAAAATTACTCTAATATTTATCTATAGCCCGGAACACATGCAACTACGGTCGCGAATACTTCCGTTGAGCTCAATCCAAATTTCGAATAAATGTGTCCATTATCCAAATCCACATCAACTTGGGCACGGTATGGCCGATGAAACCCTCATTAACATGAACTCGGTGGATTAACACTCATCACCCACTTCCCCTACGTAACAAGGTTTGTACCCCGGTAGGGCCGAGTGCACTCCCTCGCGAAATAGGTTTTCATGGTTTCTACTATTTGGTAAGGCTATGTCTCAATTAATTGTTTTAGCGAGAGGTCGTGTCATCAATTTATTATCTATCACGTTTTAAGTGAACTAAAGCGGTGAACTACGATAATTTTAATTGACACGGTCGATAAACTCGATAAGACAATGCATGTTTAGTTATGGCGATTTAGCAATGCATGTGACATAAAATAAAATGCAAGCATAAAAATAAATAAATCCTAGTATGGCCTTTCCTAAAATAGAAAAACTATTAATCTATTACATATTCGGAAACCAACTCCATTGGTCCCTTGAACTTCGGTTGTGGCACGCATCTCGAGGTAACACCGTCTTTATGTATCGCCATTCTTGAAGAAATCCGTCTTTTGGAACTCCGGAATGAATAAAATTACATAATAAATTACATAATTTCCTATTATACATTTGTAACTAAAATAAAATAAATCTATTAAATTACAAAACGGTGATACGAGATCACAAATAAAATTACAACCGAATCGATATTCCCATACATTTCGGGAAATATCAATTAAATCTAAGGCCATACTAAGTAAAATTACATAATTCAAAATTACATAAATTAAAATTATGACAATCATAATGAAAAATGCAGCATTATAATATGTATGAACATGCTCATTTTATGCTAAATCGCCTTTAAATTGCCAATATCGTATATTACTCGGTTTTTACGGATTTGCGTGATTTCAACATTTTATAATCACAAAATTGCATAAATTCATATTTATGCACTAGTTAATTACCCTAACCTCTTAGGACTCAAAATTTAGTCTTCACTAATAATTTGACCATAATTAACCCATATCTTATAAAATTGTTCATAAATGGACCAAAAATTACAAAAATAAGCTATTAAACTTCAAATAAGTCACAAAACTTCAAATAAATTCAAAATTTGAAATTTAAATTCATGAACATTCTGGAAAATTACCATGACACTCATAATGTTCAAAATCTTAGGTTAAAATAATTTCGAAATTTCCGGAAAAACAATGTTGCGGTTTATCGATTTTAACTAAAATAATCATAAAACATGGGGAAAAATTATATTCATAAACTTTTCAATTTTAGATCTGAAAAAGATAATAAAAAGCAACATTAGACGTTTTTCCTAAGTCATAGATTATGTTTTATTAATTTTTCACTAATAATGTCACTATTTATGCTATTTTTCTTCAAAAATTCATAAATCATGCTAAAAGACTTCTTTATAGCCAATTATTTTACACACATCTTGTAAAATTGCATGTGACAACATATTAATTTTCTATGACCAGATTCGAAATTTAACTCATATTAACCTATTTATCACTTTAAATCCGAATTAAAATTGAAAAATCCATTTTTCGAGCATAACAAGTCCTAAAATTATGAAAATTTACAGGTTATCTCAAAATAATATGTATCACAACATATCCAAAAACCAACTTAAAATTCGAAGTATAGCTAATTTTCGACCAAAAATGACATTTTTACTCATAAAATCACATTTAAATGCCATTATTATAATTATGAACAATAAAAATCCGAAAAATTAACCAAAAATTCCTAAAACACTTTAGGACCAGAAATATTAACATGCATGTAATAATTTCGTGATATATCATAATAACACTAATTTTACAAGTTTTATTTTGTTATTCATATAACTCGGAAAAACTTTTAACCAATTTGCATGCAAACAACCGTGGCTCTTGATACCGATTGAAGGAAATGTAGATTCATATACATGTTAACATACTCTTATATGTCAAAATAATTTGTCATAAAATTAAATACGGATTTTATGCATGCAAACAAATAATATGAAAGAGAAGAAATCATCCTTACATTGTATGATTCGGTTTTATGGGCACAAAAGAGATCTCCTTCTCTTTTGTTCTTGAGCTTTCCAAATGGAAGAACAAAGATCTAAGTATAAGATCTCTCCCTAAGCTTTATACCCAAGGCTTTCACTTAATCTAATTAATATTATAATTACTAGTATAATATTAATCTTGTGAAAATTGAACCAAAATAGTTGGTATATAATCTCCTAAAACCGGGTAGAGGAGAAGAGTTTTGGAGTATTTTATCTCTCTAATTTTACACTCAAAATGTTGAGAGGATATTCTCTTTCTCACACTAGCAAAAATAATGTGAATGAATGAATGAATAATTAGAGAGGAAAACTCTCTAATTACCTCTCCTAAAACCGGTGGAGAGGAGCCCTTTTAGGGAGCCAATGCATGCCCATAGTGGTCTTCACAAGGTGAGTAGACTTGCATGGCTAGATTAGCTTTTTCATCATTATGTTTCTTATTAAAATATCAACATAATTTAAGCCTAATCTTCCTCCATTATTTCGGCCATTATACCTAATATGGAGTCCATATTATTTTTGTCAATTGTCAATATGTCACATGTCATATGTAACATAAAATTGTTATGTATTTTTAACATATTAAAAATCAACGTATTAATAAAAATACGTCACATACAAAATCGACTTAGTAATTTCATAATTACTTATGCCAAAATATTTTATCATTTATAAATCACAACAGATTGTATTTATAACAATTCATTCAAATTTAATTGTTACATTAAACAATTTATTTCATCCGAGTAATTATACAATTTAATTACTCAGACCGTATCTCATTTAATCACATTTCAATTTGATACGTAAATTTTACTTCCAAAATCGTCCGTCAATTTTCAAGTAATTTAATTAACTCGCAACGTTATACGATTAATTAAATAATCAATTAAGAGTATTGCCCTTTAGGTATGACCTAGGGGGTCAACTGATCACCACCGTCACACGACAGTAATGTCAAACTCTAGTCAGCCAATCATTACCGATATATGTTGACCAGTTGACAGTAACAATATTACTTCCCAATTGTATTCATTTTAATGAGATTTAATAATGATATTTAAATCATGTGATCGCACTATTGTTGAGGACACATTTCCCAACAATTGCCTATGACACAGGTAATAGAAAAGCTGCCCGGGTCCTTCATTTTTGGAGGGGCCTTATTCAACAGCAAATTACTAGACTCTTCCATAAATGAAATCGTCTCAAATTCACTCAAATTTCTCTTACGCGTCACAATATCTTTCATAAACTTAGCGTAAGTGGGTACCTGAGTAACAAGTTCGGAAAAAGGGACAGTTACCTGAAGGTTCTTCACGACGTCCACAAACTTACCGTACTGCTGCTCGATCTTTGCGTCCTTCAGACGACTTGGGAAGGGTACCCTGGTAGCGATGAGTGGCCCCGTAACTTTTTCTTTACCCTTATCAATGCGTGACGTCTCCACAGTAGGGGAAGATGACACGGTGGCGGTATTAGATAGTAAATTGGGATCCCCCCACTTAAAGTACTGGATCGAGTACTTTTATCAATCGATCGACCAATTGCTCTTTCT
Source organism: Silene latifolia (assembly GCF_048544455.1). Taxonomy (NCBI): domain Eukaryota; kingdom Viridiplantae; phylum Streptophyta; class Magnoliopsida; order Caryophyllales; family Caryophyllaceae; genus Silene; species Silene latifolia. Next base: position 84,971,120 of record NC_133534.1, read on the forward strand.
ATTTCACTCGATCGACCATATTTATCACTCGATCGAGTGATTTCTTCAGCATAGTTACTCGATCGAGTAAGATTGTCACTCGATCGACCAACATTGACTTCTGCACTTCTCGATCGACCACTATTTTTACTCGATCGAGTGATAGGGTGAGTTAGACTGCTCGATCGAGTATAGAAGTCACTCGATCGAGTGTTTACAGCTCACGCAGCAAGTATTTCCTTCAAAAACTCGTCTAAATCATCATCCGAGTTATCGTCAGCTATCAAAACCTCGTCCTCTTCATGAGTAAGGTCATTTTGAAAATTCATTGCACTGACTGGATCGCATATTGGAAGAAGCTTAGCTTGGTCTGTCGCGAGTGTTAACTGCGCGACTTGTTCTTTCAATTCCGATATAACCGTTTCAGATTGCCGTGACATGCTCATCATAATGGATTTTAATTCGGCAATTTCTTCACTTGCAGAAGAAAGAATCGGTAATGGAGTTGGCGTGGAAGGGGTAGAGACATTCTTTTTTTCTTCATATAGCTGAGAGAAAGGAACCCCCTGCTTGTATTTCTGATAAGCGAGAACGCGCTCTATACTTTCCATGCAAAAGATAGGATCGTGCCCCTCCATGCCACATCTACCACATGGCTCTGTATGCTCTGTAATCGTAGGCATCTTGGCAAATGAACTTTCAAAGCAACAACTAAACTGCAAAACTAATCAAAACTTTGCAGAAATGAGATCAGCTTCAAGGAATAAATTCCTTGAGACGAAGGACAAACTTAATTAAAGCAACAAAATTGCACCACCTCCCCGGCAACGGCGCCAAAATTTGACACGTCTGTCGCGTACCTGTCAAAAATAACCAACTGACTCTAACTAATATAGCTAGGGAAGTCGGGTCGAATCCACAGAGAGGTAGGAAATTGTCAGCTAAATCTAAGTTCGTCAAGGTAACCAAATTGGGGGTTTATAAATGTGATTTTCTAAACTAAAGAGAATAAGGAGGAGAGAAATAAAAAGGAGGAAATAACAGATAGAGAAGAACAGCTAAGACAAACGGTTCACCATAGTCATCCGGTCGAGTAATCTAGGTCTCAGGTCAATGCAATACGGTCTAAGGGGTAGCGAACGTCACCTTTCTGTCCTTAATTCACCCTAAAGTGTAAACAGCTTAACTTTCGCCCTCACTGCAATACTCTATTGTTCGCTACTAGTCTCGCCTTTTCCAACCTTTCGGCCCAGGTCAAGGATCACTAAGAATTAAAGGTCTAATTGCGTCGACTCAATTAGGCAGTTACAATTAACTGTAGCATTTAACCAACAAAGACTATACCGCATTAACCTAGTAAATCGATTACTCTCCCTTCATATTATGGATCCCCTATAGTCTCAGCATGAGAAAATTAGCTACTCATAATCATTGAATTATCAATAACAACAAACAGATAATTAAAACTAGACATGATGATGAAACTAATAAAGATTCAATTAAGCAATTATGATAATAAAGAGAAGAAGAATTAAAGCAATAAATGAGATTAAGAATAAAACTAGAATGATAATACCGATCGCAGAATCCAAATCCGAGTAGCAAGGTATAGAGGAAGAGTAAAATTCAAGAACAGTGACAAAGTATAAACCGGAAAATGAACGAACTGAAAAAAGGAGGGCAGTAACGTAGTTACTCCCTCAGTCTTATACTGAAATCCATCCTAAAACCTAATCTATGGACTAATTACAAAAGCCCATGAAATAATTAGGCGGAAATTAACTAAAGCGCAAGAAACCACTCGATCGAGTAGAAATAATCTACTCGATCGAGCACTTCATCACCAAACCACTCGATCGAGTGGCAACAAACCACACGATCGAGCACCTCTTGCAAAAACTCCTCGATTGGCTCCTTAAACTGGTCGATCGACCAGTCTTGAGTACATAAAGCATTCGATCGAGTGGTTTACTACTCGATCGAGCTATATAGGCACGTTAAACCTTGAATTGCTTCCCGAACTCAGCTCACGCGTCTTCCAAGTGTTAGATATCCAAGCTCCGGCTCCTTATTTTCCATGAATGCATACAAATGGGACGGATTAGGTTCGATTTAGCTCCTCTTCGGTCAATTCCTGCAAATTACAATAAACGGACCAAAGTAGAATATTCGGGGGTATTTATAGCTAGATGCCACATAAAAAGCACAGAAATGCGTGTAAAATGAGGTCAAAACCTTATATAAAAGACACGCATCAATTTCCTTCGAGAGGAGCATTTCCACAACTTTTCTTAAGGACTTAATAGTCATTTAAGCCCTTAGTAACCCTAATCCTTGTGCCTAATGTTTTATATAAATACCCCTTTGTACTACCTAGATTACAATCAAGTCTTATCATTCCTTAATACTCTCTTAATTAAGTCTTAATCCATTCTTAATCTTGAAATCAACGCTTAATCTAGTTTTAATACAAATCTCAATAGTAATCTTTCCTTAATTTCTCGATTGTTCTTCATTTATATTGGGTAATTAGAAGATTATTTGGGTTTATTTGGAGGATTGACAACCTTCCATCAATCATCAAGTACTTCTATTACTCTTTGCTTTATTATTTGGAATCATCTTCATGTGTATAATTCTCTCCTAACCTTGTTTAATTATTGTTAATCACTTTCATCATGTTTTGCTTTGCTATTATGATTGACAACCTTGTTAGCATGTTAAACTTGATAATGAGTGAGTAGTTTCCTTAGCTAGGGTTAATGGGGAATTAGGGGAAACCAACATGGGGATTGATTCATGATTAATCTAATATGTTTTCATAATTATTTTGCTTGCTTGTTGTAATTTCAACTTATGCACATGTTATGTTTGATGAAATGCGAGCGTATGAATCCTTGTATTTTTTACCCATCACCTATCTTTTCAATGAGACTTGTAAGCTTATACACCAACTCGAGTCTCATTAGACCATGCATATTGTTGAATAGGAAGGACTAAGTCGACTTGTAGGTGTTGTACAATCTAATCTATTCGGCTCCGGGACCCAAGCCTTCTTAGGGATTGTAAACTTATACACCAACTCGATCCCATCCCAACAATAAGTGCTTGCATCTAGTAGAGAACATGTTTGTATGATCAACTCCCATGAATCTCCTATGAACTCATGACACCCTAGTGCTTTTAATAAATTGTTTACATCTCACTTTAATTATCTTGCTTGTTTTCATTACTTTACTTTTATATTGTTGATTAGTTTAAGTTGATCTCCTATCTCAACCCAAATTGTGACACCCTAAGACACAACCATTTGCAATTGAAAATCCTACATCAATACCCGTCTCTTGGGATCCGAGCTTTACTTGCCTCTTTATTAATAGTAGTTGTAAAGTTATAAATATTGTTTTGGTTAGGTAGCTTTTGGCGACGAGCATATATAACCGACACACCAAGGACAAAGAGCCATCCGTTTAGTTTCATCATAATTCGTGATAAACCAAGAGCAACTTTACAACAGAACACCCCAACGGATCCTTCTCCTTTGAATTTACCACAACAAAGCCAAGAAAGCCATGGAAAAGTTCCACGACGGAGAATGTGGTCCTCACAAGAGCGCAATGATGCTAGCCCAAAAAATCATGCGGTTAGGCTACTACTTGGCCACTATGGAAGCCGATTGCATAAAATACGTAAAATATTGCCACAATTGCCAAATCTTAGCCAACATACAAACCATACCACCATCCCTTTTATACACCATGACATCACCATAGCCTTTCTCGACCTGGGGCATCGACATAATCGGCAAAGTCAATCTCATAGGCACCAAAGGACATTTCTTTGTCCTTGTCGCAATCGACTACATCACCAAATGGGTAGAAGCACAATCCTATGCAGTCTTGACCGCCAAACAAGTGGCCAACTTCATCCAAGAACACATCATCTGCAGATATGGGGTACCCCTTGAAATCATCAGAGACCAAGGCTCCCATTTCCAGGCCGAAGCACGAGCTTTGTTAGACAAGTACAAAATCAAACGACACCGTTCATTCTTCTATCGTCCCATAACCAACAGAGCGGTAGAGGCAGCAAACAAAATACACGTCACCATCATAAAAAATATGCAGGATAATTATGGCGATTGGCCGAGCAAACTCCCATTCGCACTCTGGGGATACCAAACCTCCATTCAAATACCAATAGGAGCAACACCTTTCTACATAGCATACGGTATGGAGGCAGTACAACCAGTGGAGTTGGAAGTCCCATCTTTACGCATACTACTAAAAATTCAGGTCCCTTAGGCGGAATGGACCCGTCGAAGGTTCGAGCAACTTACCCTCCTAGATGAATGGTGAGTCAACACATTGCACAACGTCCAGCTATGCCAACAACGTATACAACGGGCATTCAACAAAAAAGTCAAACCCAGAAACATCAAAGAAGGCGACTTGGTCCTCAAGTCAGTTCGAGCACCGTTAACCGTCGATCCGAGGGGGAAATTCAAACCCAATTGGGCCGGTCCGTACCTGGTCAAGAAAGTCCTCCCGGGGCGCGAAGTGAGATTCAGTGACCTAAATGGGGAAGACTTCACAAACCCAACCAACCTAGACCAACTCAAGAAATACTACCCTTGAACCTTAGCACCAGCAACCAACGACCTTTTCCTAGTTTCAAAACTAGTGACCGTAATCTACTTTTCAAGTCAATTCCTCAAAAGCTCTGATATGAAATTACATGTTTAATCGAGTCTAAGTTACGACACCTTGCCATGTTTCCAGCAGCTTTTGATCTGTCAAAGGCATCATCCATTTGGACAAGCAAACAAAACACTTGAAGTACGAGCATGGTTTGATTTCACCTCTTCAGCTGAATACGTGGCTGTCCTTTCTTACGTAAGAAGGATACAACCACAACACCACCAAAAATGCACACCCCAACTCAAACAAAACACCTGAACTAGGAGCTTGGTTTGATTTCACCTCTTTAGGTGAATACGTAGGCAGTCCTTTCTTACGTAAGAATGATACAACCACAACACCAAAACAAAAAATGCACACCCCAACTCAAACAAAACACCTGAACTACGAACATGTTTTGATTTCACCTCTTCAGGTGAATACGTAGGCACTCCTTTCTTACGTAAGATACAACCACAACACCCAAACGAAAAATGCACACCCCAACTCAAACAAAACACTTAGACTACGAGCATGGTTTGATTTCACCTCTTCAGGTGAATGCGTAGGCAATCCTTTCTTATACAAGAAGGATACAACAATCCCCACACACAAAAACAAAAACCCGTACAAATTTCAGAAAAAGCATTCCCCAACCTCACAACGACAAAAAAAAAAGCCTTTCACCCTTCCCACAAAAATTCCCTTCCCTCGTGCAATGTTTAGGACAATTCAGACCGAATTACCTTTACAAGATAGATGGATAAACAACAAATGTTCACAACAATTTTTTAGCACAAGCAATCCTCTTATTTTATTAATAATAGGAAGGATTACAAACTTGACAACAATAAAGCTAAACAAGTCCACGACTTGCCAAGTTAGGGTGTCGATTGAGACATTATACATAACTAATAAAACATAATAAAAATGCACACAAATGCTAATACGACATAATAATAATAAAGCGGGTAATGGTGGTCTTCACTCATCCATTCTACCCTTTCCTTTGCCTTGGGGATGCATCTTCCCCTTGTTCTTCTTGTTAGCCCGCCTAGCATGGGCTTCCTCCTTTGAACGGATCCGAAAAGGCAACGGCACCCGGGCTCTTACACCACCCTATGCTCGGTCCAAGCCGAGCCTACACGCGGCTCACCGCCTCCTTGGGGCTCAAGCTTCTCTTCTTCAATGGCCTCAGCACATTCGGGCTAACATTATCGCCAAACTCATCAATGTAGACGTGATTTGCCTTGGCCACCTCCTTATACTTCAAGTCAATGACTTCATCATTGCGGGAATTTGATCTTTCTTCTAAGGTTGAGGCTCTTGACCATTTGACATCAGCGGGAGTTGTAATACTACGGTTTTATGAGCTGTTGGGTACTCTATCGAGTAAGGCTTACTATATCGAGTAAGTGTGTTTTGCTTTTTGGGCAGTGTTCTGTCTATCGGGTACTCGATCGAGTAAGGGAACCTCGATCGAGTAAGGGCCACTCGATCTAGTACCTCACTTACTGGATCGAGAGCGTCGGGTTTTACGGGTTTTTGGCCGGTTGTTGATAGCAACGCGAGAAGGATAATAAAAAGTATTTTTCATCAGTTACTTTTACGTTTTACTTTACTCTAAGTTTTACAAAGAGAAAACAAAAGTTATGTAGCATTTCTCTCTCACATTGCTAACAAATCCAAGGGCTTGATTCGTCGGAATCTAGAGTTCTTTACACCGTTGCGACCATCGTATTGTGGGAAAGATCCTAGTACAGTTTTTATATTGTTTCATTAGTTTTGATTAAACTTTACTTGCGTTATTTGGGGGGTTTGGGGAGTATTATTGGTATTATATTGTGATTGTATGATTATATGTTGATAGGAGTTGATTTCGTAGAGGAGCGTTTTTTATATGTTGTTGTGTCGATTTGTGGTGATTGCATTCTAGGTAGGATTTCCTACTCAGTTATTGTTTACATGATTATGAGATGGTTGTTGGCTTTTGGTTGTAGGTTAATGGCATTTTTTTATATCGTAATTGAATTGGTATTGTTGATATTATAATTGGTTGTGGTTGTTTAACTGTGGTTCGCAAGGTGCGCTCTCGGCTGAGTAGAGTCACTTGCAGGAGTGGCTTCACGCTCTCGATTCGCCCCTTGTGGAACCCGCTACAAGAGGGGATGTCTACATTAAGGAACATGGGTTTGCGCTCGATAAAGATTAGCGGGGCTTAGGTGGGAACGGCTGCGGCCCCCCACTGACAGTGTGGATTACTGGTTGCGGCCATAATCTGGCAGGAGTAGACCTTCAGACTAGTCATATGATTGGTGATGTGACGGAGTTGGAGAATTGTGTATGTGTATCGTTGTTGTATTATCTTATATTGGTTATACAGTAACTGACCCCGTTTAATTGTTTTAAAAACCGTGGTGATCCATTCGGGGATGCTGAGCAATAATTGAGCAGGTATGATTTCGTGCGCGAGGGATTGGCTGGGCATGAGTCACCACGAGTCACTTAGAAGTCTTCCGCTGTTGTGTCAAAAATTTGTTTACTTTAGTTGGTTTTGTTTTTAGAACAGTTGTACCGTACTTTACATTTTTGGGTTTTGGCATGTAATCACTTTAAACTTATTTATTTAAAGTACATTCTTTGAGGGTCTATTTGATATACATTGCCTCGGGTAACCGATATGGTAGCACTCTCATGCACTAGGTGGTCATGGTAAGGAACCTTGGTATATGGGGGTGTTACAAAGTGGTATCAGAGCAACGATTTTGGAACCTGTAACTAATGAATTTAATGAACTTAGAGAGTCAAACTAAAATGAACCCGCGTAGGAGTTGTTAGGAGCTAATGCAAAGACTTGGGGGACGTCCTAAAGTCGTGAACTCGCCCTACAACTTTGATCTGGTCATTGTAGGGTGTCATGGGATCGCTAAGTGTTTACTTATGTTTATATGAATATGATGGATGGATTATATGTGGTTGAATGGAGGTGTGGTGGAAAAGATGAAGGTAATTGTTTATGATAACATGAATTGTGGTTGGGCATGATGCATGTTGAAATGATTTATAATATTGCAGTATTAGTAACATGTGAATAGGAGATGTTGTGTTGTACACGTATGCTTTAGTTTGACGAAAAGTTATATAGTTAACGGCATGCGGGTAGTTAGAAACGTCAGCATGACTCGATCGAGTGGGCGTAACTTGATCGAGTAGGGTGGACTCGATCGAGTGGGCTGAGCTCGATCGAGTGGTGTAGATACCCAGTATCTGCTGAGACTCCAACAAACACCCGATGATTATCGGACTATAACATGTTTTGGAATCGCGGCGTTTGATCGACAGTTTGTGTACAGCTTTAGGTCAGAAAACTTAAAACGATTTCAAAAATAAAACATTTTAAAACATTTCAAAAATACCTGGAGTGTTTAATGCACGACGACGGGATCGCAATGACACTAACTAGAGTCCAAACCGCCACCGAACCAAAAACCGACTCAAAAATTCAAATCCCGACTCCAACAACGAGTCAAACCGAGTCAACCATAAAAAAACAAACATTCAAAGCCTTCTATGCTAAGATTTCCCGGATTTATGAATGGTCAAGTACCAAACATATGACTACAAATCCTAGGATAGAACAAATCATGATTGCTCTTGTGTGAAAATGACAGGACAACTCGAAGAACCGCGACATGGCTCGCGCCTCTTTGAGCAGCCCAAGTGGCCACGTCGCTTAAAACTCACACAACCACTCATTTTCCTATAAATACCCCTCAAATGCCCCCATTTGAGAACTTACGCGAGTGTCCGCCCCCTCTTTTCTCCGTTAAAATTCTCGACTCGACTTCTTAAGTCACAATCTAATGCGTATTTACGACCTACCGATCGTAAATGCAAGCCTTACACATTGTTTGGTACCGTCATCGTGCATTAAATCACTTGACCGACCACTTCGACCACTACACCGTCACTAATCTTAAAACACTCTTTTTACTTACAAAAAACGGTTTTAAACCGAGTTTTTTTCGACCAAACGAGTTGTTACACTTACGTCGGTCACTCGCCATAACCAAGCATGTATGTATGAGGGTGTAAAAATCCTTCTTTTATCATGTTCTTATTTGTTTCATGACTATAACATGCTAAAACATGCATAACATGAATTAAAACATGGATTAAACGAGCCAAAACTGATTTTGGGCCTGAGACAGAAGCCCCTTGGTTCGCCGGCTTGCCCGCGCCTCAATGGGGTGTCCAGGTCAGAACTCAACCATGTTTGTTCTCGTCCTTTCCCTTTAATTCATTTTCATATTTACAATCGGTTTTTACTATTTCAAATATTTTCGAACCTTTTTATTTTATTTTATTTGTTTTAACCATAAAACATTTTTCACCATTGGTTCCTCATACCATGACGGTTAAATCCGTGTTCCGGTGATATTATTTGGTTAATAACATTTAAAAGGTATTTTAAAGCCTTTTATTTCATTTTTGGGAGGTATTTTAAAGCCTTTCATCATTTCTTTACATTTCCAAAACAAGCATATTAGTCACCGACACAAAGTCATCCTTGGTTCTACATACCATTCCGGATTTTAACCCGGGTATGATGATGAATATCGACTAATTACATTTAAATGAACTTAAAACAATTAGTTCATAATCATTTTCAAAACTATTCATGTCAAGTTTGTCAAAGTCGAACCCGACACCGAATATCATCAAATAATGATGATTATTCGAGTCTCATTCCTCAAATCAACAAATGCGGTCAAAACGACCCCTTCAAACCAAATCGGGTTAAATACCCATTTCTCAATACGTTTTATAAACATTTTTCAAAAGGTTAGAACACGGCACATCACCGTAGGTTGACCCGCGCCTAAAACAGGCCTTTCAATTCTCATTTTCAAAACTAGGGGAGGCCCCTTTACACCGCCGGCTGGCTCGCGCCTCATGTAGCCGTCTGGTACAGGGCCTGTTCCCTTTCCAGCATTAGTCTAGGACGATCCCGACTCCGGTTAGCCCGGATATAGGACGGATCAGATGACTATTTGTTTATTCAAAATCATATTTGCAAAATGCTTTACTAAGACAAATGGATCACGTTATGCACCATAAACCTAATACGGTAAATGGATGTTTAATTCTCGTCTTGCATTCAAATCAACCATGAATCTAACTCGACATCTTATACTTGATACTTGGATTAAATCAACCGACTTAGAAAGCTCGCACATGTTAGGTTTAAATTATTGGATGCGCATTCATGCATTTAAACCGTTTTATCAACTTTTGCATTCAACCAACCAAGATCGATAAGTAGAGGCCGCTACCGCGGGCGGGATTGGGTGTCTGATTAAAGGTCTTCCCAATACGTACCTTCACCTCTTACTCAGAAACATTGGATAGTGGACGACCTTATCCAGGGCGTACGAGAGTCATTCTAGAGATAGGATGCTAAAGAGGGACGATTTCCTTATCTTTAGTACCTATGTCAAACACTGCTTTGTGCTTCGATTTGACCGAGGTATAAAGTGGATTTCGAACGGGTTCCAAACATCCCACAAATGCTTGGTGGCGACTCTGAACATCTCTAATCGTTTCGAGACCCTTACTGAGAAGAAACCGACCGATCTAAAACGATCCGGTCGAAAGCATTTTTACGCCGCCGAGCGTGGCTTTCAAAAGACCGCGGCATGCCTGCAGATCGAACCGGGCCTGCAGGTGGCTACGTCAACAGATTTGGCGACTCCGCTGGGGAGAACTAGGACACTTACGTCTTTCTGATCCCTAGATGGTGAGACTCGAATGAGGTCTTGGTTGGAATGCATTAATTGATATTACGGTCACGGTCGGGTTCCTTGTCCGGGCCCACAACCTAACCCTTTATCGACCAATTGGCTCGTCTCATCGGCGTGATTTTTCTCATCCCCGCGTTTCGAATCCCGATTGAGTCAAGCATACCATTGACGTTACACATTTCTGTTTCGTCAAAGAGCTTTAATCACTTTCGAGCACGAGGCTAGGGCACCCTCCTTACATATTTTGTTTGGATTGGTATCCCTCTCGCAAATTGGGGTTTGATTGCTTGGTGTGTAACCCACCCTTCTAAGCCAAAATCCGTGTCAGCATAATGCATAATATAATGAACTGTGAGTGCTTATGTGCTAATTGATCATAAGTCCTTCCGTGTCATTTTCAAACTTTCAAAAAACACCTTTTCGCGCCGTTATAATGGCCATTTCAAACATCGGTCTTTCGTCGACCGTTGCATTTCAACACGCCTTGCTAGGCCGTTATAATGACGATTTTCAAAACCCGGTTTTTTATAACCATTTCAACACTCCTTTCTAGGCCGTCGTAATGACGATTTTCAAACTCGGTTTTTTACAACCATTTCAAAACACCTTTTTAAGCCGTTATAATCGCTGCGTCTAGACACAGATTTTAACCCGTTTCGCGCCGAGAATGACTCTTTCAAAACCCGAGAAAAGCACACACCCTTTTCTCGAGACACTTTCGAGATCCCGAGGACCATACACCGTCCCCGAGACCTCTTCAAACATTTCAAACTCGATTTTCAAAACATACAATTTTGAATTCTAAACCGTCTTGGGAAACAATACACTGTTTTCCGAGCCGATTCAAACTCAAAACCGTCTTTTGCAAATAAACTTAAGACAACCCTTTCAACTGACCGACTTACGGAGATCTCTATCTTCAGAAGCCGTCCGCAAAGTGACAAATGAATCTTTTTGAAAATTTCTATTTTCGAAAACTTCAGTCCACCATTCCAATTCCGCCTCGTGTCTATCGAGTCGAAGCAAACATACTTATGGGTCTTTACTTATGAGTCGTCTCACCACAGGACCCGTCCAATGGCGTCGCGCCTTTATGGTGGACACGTGTTAAAAGTTTGGTCAACACCGTCATGTCATAAATCGAGTCAGCACCGAGGGACCACACACGATCACCCTCGTCTTTTTGAGTCTGATCTTTGTCTCATCTTTGTGTTGTCTGCGTTCAGTCTTTGAACCATGTCGGATTGAGTTGTAATGTGAGCCATTTTTCTTCCTCAGAGCCATGGCCCCGTCTTCAACTTCGTCTGTCAACAACAACAACAATGATAACAACAGAAATGTCACGACTGATCAGCTAGCCAGCCAGCTCACCGCTCTTAAGGTCACCCTGGATCGCGTCGAGACCCGTATCGACGCCCTAGAAAACAAGGAAACTGGAGAATATAATACTGCACCTCTGACTGAAACTGAGAAGAGCCTAAAGCTCTTGGAAGAACAGCTCCTAGCCCGGGGTAACAATATACATCTTGAGAACTACCTAAGGTTCGAACTTGTTGGGGATCAATTACCAGAAACCTTTACTCTAACTGATGTACCTAAGTTCAAAGGAGTGGAGGACCCGCTCAATCATATTTGTGCCTTCAAAGACTACATGGACATTAAAGGGGTCAAATAGAATCTCTTCACATGGATCTTTCCGTCCTTTTTGGAACCGATCCCTCGTCAGTGGTCTTACTCCCTTGATCCGTAGAACCTTACTACCTGGGATGAGGTCGCAGTTGAATTTGTTATGCAATACGCTGACAATGTTAAAATCCAAGCCAATACCCGTACCCTTGAGATCCTAACCCAGAACGACAAAGAGGGATTCACCGAGTTCTTAACCCGTTGGAGGAGGGTAAGTACTCAACTGGTCAACAAGTCGAGTGAATCAACTTTGGTGGAAACGTTCGTCAACAATCTCCCCCAGTGTATGCCAACTTACTGAGGTACCAAAATATTAAGACCTTCCAGGATCTGCAAATTCTGGGGACACGCATTGAAGATGACCTCCGGAAGGGTGTATTGGCCAAGACTACTGGCAGAGGCTACCAAGGATCCACCGCAACCGTGTCTCGCCCTTACGGCCAAACAAACAAGATCGATGAGTTCAACCTCATTGAACCATCTGCTAAGAGAGCTGAGCGCCCCCAGAGAGTGTTCACTAATATAGGGTCAACTTACACAAGTGCTCTGAAGAGGCTCATGGACCAGGGAAAGTTACAACCAATCGGACCCACCCCGGATCTGACCAATGCTAAGAAATCCCGCTTCTAGAACCCCAATGCCTATTGTCAGTACCATCAAGGGAAAGGGCATGATATAGAAACCTGCTTCAAATTCAAGCACATCATCCAAGACATGATTGAGAAAGGGGAATTGCCTTTACCCCTGCCGACTAAGCCAAACAACAAAACAAATCCTCTGGGAATCCACGCTACCTCCAACGATGAGCCAACTCTAGATTGCTCACAGCTCTTCCTGCCAGTTGATGACGAGGTGAATGCCTTGGAGGAAGATCCCTCGGACGGGATATTTGTGTTCAGTGCCGCCACTATGCTCACCATGTTCCAACAGGTTGAGGAAGCCATAGCCAGCCTCTCTGAGAGGATTACCCGACTTGACGATGCCTACCGTCGGCTTATCTTAAATCCTCCACTACCAAGCCCGAGGGAGAGTCCCCCGAGCTCCTAAAACTACCCTCACCAGGATGGATTGCTCCCGCGACCATTCTGGCATGCACCTCACAATAATTATCTTCACAATAATCACCCTCATAATAATCAAACCCACAAAAACTACCCACACAAAAATTACCCTGACAAAAATATCCCTCACAAAAACTGGCCACCAAGAAATCCCCCTCCAAGGTTCCTTCGAGATTCTGAAATCAACGGCATCTGGAGAGACGACGTTGAAGATGTCTACCTTGTCCCAGAGAAGGAGAAACGGGCAAAAGAGATCGGTCACCTTACCCGGTCCGGACGCCCCTATCAGAACCCGAACAATCCAACGGTCGTTCCAACAACAAATGACCAAGTTGTCCCGGAAGTAGACACTCAACCAAAGGCTCCTGAGAATTCAAACCTTAAACAGCTTCAGAAGGCAAAAGCCGAGATCTCAATCAGGCAACTAATCGCGACATCCTTTGAACATCGATAGGCTTTGCTGTACGCCTTGGGAAAACTAACTGTGCCCTCAACCTCTTCCCCTAAAGAAATAGTGGTACATTTGACAAGGGACGCCCCTGACTTGAACAACCCAGTCGTCTTCTCTGACGAAGATATCTGTCCCTCCGGAGCCAATCATAACCTTGCCCTGTACATTACCATACAATGTCTCAAGAAGAATGTGCCCATTGTCCTTGTGGATGATGGATCCGCGGTAAATGTCATTCCCCTCAAGACTGCTCACAAGCTGGGTATTAAGGAAGTTGATTTGGTCCCGACAAACCAAGGAGTACGCGCCTACGACGACACTCGTCGCAAGGTCGCGGGGCTCATCACTCTGACTGTCGCAACCGGACAGCTGGAAAGGCAAACAAATTTTCAAGTGGTCGACATCGACGCCTCTTTCAATATGCTCATTGGACGTCCCTGGATTCACGCCGTCAAGGCGGTTACCTCGACTCTCCACCATAAAATCATGGTCCCCTTCAACGGGAAAACAATCACAATTCCTGCTCCCCCGATCAAAGCCGTCATGAGAAAGGGAATAGCCTCCCAGACCATTGACGAGGATGACAATGAAATGTAAGGTTTCCAAGCTGTGAGTGCCATAACTGATGAATCAACACCCTTTGTTTGTGATCCGTTTGCCAACCTCACAGTCAACCGTATCATGATGAGCCAGGGTTACTTCCCGGGTTTGCCCCTCAATCCACTGAAGAGCACCTTACCTCCCTTGAAACAGGCTAAGGTCCCCAACATTCCCTTCGGACTGGGATACGAGCCTATCGATGAAGATATCCAGGAGATGAACCTCCTAGTTCGAAAACGCAAGAAGCACGGAGTTATCCGCCGTCCCTATCATCTGACCCTCAATGGATAATTTGTCCCCGAGGGAGAATCAGAGCTCTACCATGGCTTTCCGAAGCCGATCTATGACTCTGTGGCCAAGGCCAGATACTCGGGTGTGGAAGTCTTCCAGGACTGCTACTTCATCCCCGACAACACCGAAACTACATCAACCGAGTCTAAGCCGTCGTCATGCCTCGATGGACAAGCTGTCACTCTCCTCTTTGGAGAAGATAACATCAAGTACCTCGACTATGAGGACATCATCAACATCGCCCTAAAGGACAATCAGTTTGACCCAACTGCCTTGATCTGCGACACTGACCCGGAGAAAGCTACAAAGGGCTGGAGGAGAACCGTCAAGTGGACAGATCGCCAAGGCCGCATTCTCAAGATCACAACTGGAGAAGGCCCTATGTTCAAATAGGGAAATGAAGAAGAATTTGAATCGGAGTCAGAGTCTGTCATAGCTCTTAACACTCCTGATGTCCCAGTCAAGGTCTCCTTCCCACTATTTTATCACAAGGTCGTGGCTGATGCAGAGGCTGAGTCTACTAGGGTCACCCCCACTCCCATGAAAGGTGACAACCTGGAGCCTGTTACAGGGGCCACCTCCTCTGCTGTGCCGCCTCTGAGCGACCATGAGATGTCTATCCTCTCCAAGATTTTCGCTCGTGTCAACTTAATGAACGCTAAGTTTGCTTTTGACTCATCTCAATTTAATTGCAATGCAATTCTGAATGACTATGAGGAATTTGGCTTGAGTGACTACCCCCCTTACCTAGCCAAAGAACTTAACAAACGGGAAACCAGAACCCCCATCATTGAGGAGACCGAACCTATTAACGTAGGCACCGACAACACACCTCAAGAACTCAGGACAGGGACAACCCTGGACCCCTCGGAAAGACAACATTTCATTAACCTCCTCCACGAATACAAGGACGTATTCGCCTGGTCCTACAGAGACATGCTTGGGATTGACAGGGAAATTGCAGAGCACCGGATACCCATTAAGCCCGGAGCTAAACCTGTGAAGCAGAAGCTACGCCGGATGCGTCCTGAATAGGCCCTAAAAATCAATGAAGAAGTGGATAAACAGTTCAAGGCTGGTTTCATCAAAGTGTCTGAATACTCTAATTGGGTGGCCAAAATTGTGCCCGTACCAAAGAAAGACAGAAGAATTCGGGTTTGCGTCGACTTCAGGGATCTGAACAAGGCGAGTCTAAAGGACGAATTCCCTTTACCACATGTTGACATTCTGGTGGACAACAATACTGAACATGCTCTCCTATCATTCATGGATGGGTATGCTGGGTACAACCAGATTAAAATGGCCGAGGAAGACATGCACAAGACTACGTTCACTACACAGTGGAGTACATACTGCTACATGGCCATGCCCTTCAGTCTCATCAACGCTGAGGTTACTTATCAAAGAACCGCTACCACTCTCCTACATGATATGATGCACAAGGAGGTAGAGGTGTATGTCGATGACATGATTGTCAAAACAAGAGAACGGGTCGGCCACATCAATGCCCTTCGAAAATTCTTCGCTTGTCTGCGGAATTATAACATGAGACTAAATCCTCAGAAGTGTGCATTCGGGGTCACCTCCGGAAAACTCTTGGGACATGTCGTCAGCAAAAGAGGCATTGAGATTGACCCAACCAAAATCAAAGCCCTTCAGCAAATGCCTCGGCCTAAGAACGAGAAGGAGATTCGAGGATTTCTCGGTCAGGTCCAATACATCAGCCGCTTCATTGCCAGGCTCACCATGATTTGTGAACCAATATTCAAGAAACTTCGCGCCTCCAATCACACCGATTGGGGCGACGATTGTCAAAAGGCCTTTGACAGGATAAAGGAAATCTTATCCAAACCTCCTGTCCTCATGCCACCTCAACCG
The DNA here is from genome assembly GCF_048544455.1 of Silene latifolia. Lineage (NCBI taxonomy): Eukaryota > Viridiplantae > Streptophyta > Magnoliopsida > Caryophyllales > Caryophyllaceae > Silene > Silene latifolia. The sequence continues at coordinate 84,987,549 of NC_133534.1, forward strand.
GGGATTCCTCTATCCCTATACCTGACTGTTACCAACACGGCCATGGGAGCTATGCTAGCACAAACAGTCGACGACGAAGAACGAGCCATCTACTACATCAGCAAAAAGTTCATCAAGTACGAGACAAGGTACACCAAACTGGAAAAGACATGCCTTGCCCTAGGACGGTCAACAAAGAAGCTGCGGCATTACATGCTCATCTGCACGGTCCACATCTACTCCAAGATTGACCCTGTTAAATATATCTTCAAAAAACCCGTACTAAACGGAAGGCTGTCTAAGTGGAAACTCATGCTGGCCGAGTTTGATCTCAGGTTTGTACCCCTCAAGGTTATCAAGGGAAGAGTAGTCGCCGATTTCCTGGTAGATAATCCCGGCAACGAGGATCTAACGACTGACACATGGTCACTTCCTGACGAAGACATCCTTTGTGCCGACTCCGACGCATGGGACCTATACTTCGACGGTGCATCTAATCTGAGAGGCTTTGGGGTAGCAATCCTTCTAATATCGCCAGAGGGAGAATATGTTCCGATCTCGGTCAAACTGGACATCGCCGTCACCAACAATGCCACTGAATATGAAGCATGCCTCATCGGCCTACAAGCAGCCATCACACTTGGCATCAAGAGATTAAGGTTCCATGGTGATTTCTCGCTCATCATCAATCAGTTGTCCGGGTCATGGAAAATCCGAAGTGACAGTTTACCTCCCTACCGAGAAAAGATCAATCTAGAGGCTGAGTTCTTCGACCAAATCGACTATTTCCACTTGCCACGAGAGGAAAATCAATTTTCTGATGCCCTGGCAAAGCTTGCCGCGCTCGTCAACATACCTGACGACATGACATCGATGCCCCTATGTGTCGAGAGAAGGAGCGAGCTAGGTCACATTTGTGCCATCAACGACGATGAGGAAAGCCATGATGAACCTTGGTACCAAGCCATCCTCAACTACAAAACCAAAAACGAATTCCCTCCCAACTCTGACCCAAGAGGACAAAGAGCCATCCGTTTACTTGCATCACAATTCGTGATAAACCAAAATCAACTCTACAAAAGAACACCCCAAGGAATTCTCCTCCTTTGCATTGACCATCACAAAGCAAAAAAGGTCAGGGGAGAGGTCCACGACGGAGAATGTGGCCCTCACATGAGCGCAATGATGCTTACCCGGAAAATCATGCGGCTAGGTTACTACTAGACCACCATGGAAGCTGATTGCCGTAACTACGTCAAACATTGCAACAATTGCCAAATCTTCGCCAACATACAACACATACCACCATCCCTTTTATACACAATGACCTCACCCTAGCCTTTCTCAACCTGGGGCATCGACATCATCGGGAAAGTCAACCCGGTGGGCACCAAGGGGCATTGTTTCGTCCTCATCACCATCGACTACTTCACCAAATGGGTGGAAGCGCAGTCATACGCAATATTGACCGCCATACAAGTGGCCAAGTTCATCCAGAACAACATCATCTGTCGATATGGGGTACCCCATGAAATCATAAGCGATCAAGGCTCTCACTTCCGGGCGGAACCTCAGGCCTTGCTGGACAAATACAAAATCAAACGACATCGATCATCCCCCTACTGTCCCCAAACCAACGGAGCGGTCGAGGCAGCTAACAAAACTCTTGTCACCATTATCAAGAAAATGCAAGACAACTACCGCGATTGGCCGAGCAAACTCCCATTCGCACTCTGGGGATACCGAACCTCCATTCGAACACCGAAAGGCGCCACACCCTTCTACCTAGCATACGGTATGGAGGCAGTTCAACCGGTATAGTTAGAGGTCCCTTCTCTACGCATCCTACTGGAGAGTCAAGTCCCTGAGGCGGAATGGACTCGTCGAAGGTAGGAGCAACTCACTCTTCTAGACGAACGGCGACTCAACGCCTTGCACAACGTCCAGCTTTACCAACGATGTATACAACGGGCATTCAACAAGAAGGTCAAACCCAGGAAGATCCAAGAAGGAGACTTGGTCCTCAAGTCGGTTCGTGCACCGCATCCCGTCGATCCGAGGGGAAAATTCAAACCCAACTGGTTCGGGCCATACCTGGTCAAGAAAATACTTTCGGGGGGCGCAGTGAGACTGAGTGACCTAGATGGGGAGGATTTTACAAACCCGACCAACCTAGACCAACTCAAGAAATACTACCCTTGAACCATAGCAACCAACGACCTAGCCTAGTTTTAAAACTAACAACCACCTCAACCCTTTTCAAGTCAAGTTCCTCAACGCGTTCTGATTTGATATTGCATGTTTTATCGAGTCTAAGTTGCGGCACCTTGCCCATTTCGAAGGTCCTTTGATCTGTCAAAGGCAACATCCATTTGCACTAAAAAAAAAAAGAACCCCTGAACTACGAGCATGGTTTGAGTTCACCACTTCAGGTGGATACGTAGGCAGTCCCTCTTATACATGAGGGATACAACCACAAAACCCAATCAAATCTACAAAGCATTTCGAACTACGATCATGGTTTGATTTCACCTCTTCAGGTGAATACGTAGGTAGTCCTTTCTTAGCCAAGAAGGATACAACCATCCCCATAATAAAAAAAAACATCACCCACATACAAAACATCATCCCATCAAAAAAGAAAGGGAAAAGCATTCCCCTTTCCCACAAAATACAACAATAAGCTTTTCTCCCTTCCTCACAAAATACCACTTTCCCAAGTGCAAATGTTTAGGATAATTCAAATCGAATTGCCTTTGCAGAATGGATGGAAGAAACAAGCATTCACAATTTTCGACACGAGCAATCCTCTTATTTAATTAATAATGGGAGGGATTACAATTTCAACAACAAATAGATCTCGACGAGTCTAGAACTTATCAAAGCTAAGGTGACGACTAAAACACCTCGCATAATAAAATTAGCACAAAACACACAATAACTAGCTATTACGACATAATAAAAACTCACAACACTAATACAACATAATAATAAAGTGGGTAGTGGAGGTCTTCACTCTTCCATTTTACCCTTGCCTTTTCCCTCAGGGTACATCTTCCCCTTGTTCTTCTTGTTGGCCCGCCTAGCATTGATTTCCTCCTAGGAACGGATCCTCAATGGATCTAAGATGGCGACGGCCTCCGGTCTAGCACAAGACCCCATGTTCGACCCGAAATGAGCCAATGCACGGCCCACCATGTTCTTTGGACCCGAGCTTCTCCTCTTTGGTGGTCTTATCACATCGGGGCTAACCCATCAAAATACTCTTCAAAGAAGGCACGGTTGACCTTGCCAACCTCTCGATACTTCAAGTCGACAATCTCGTCCTTACGGAATTTGGACCTCTCTTCCAAGGACGAAGCTCGTGACCACTTGACATAAGCGGGAGTCACCCATGACATGGCATTGGGGTTTGGTATCTCCCAAAGCGGCCGAGTGGCCCACCACCTTTCGAAGACCTCCACAAGCTCGGAGTTTCGGAAAACATTCTCTTGGACAAGGGTATCTTGAGCGGGCACCTTTTGTTGATGCCCCATTTGCCTCATGAGCCTTTCGTGATAAATGAAGGAAGCAACCTTCAAACCCACCACCATCAAAGAACGAGGACTAGCACCCGAAGCGGGCAACCCCGTAAAGGACCTCAAGTGCCACCATGGCACCACCCAACGAATGTGAGGACCTGTAATACCCAGGATATTCAAGGACTCTGTTGACCAACCCTGTTGACCAAGACAGATAGTAGGGATGAATGGGTGAGGGATCACGCTTATAACATGAGCTTTATAGGATTGCTTACTCCACCTAGCAGAGGCTACTCGGTCGAGTATCACCTATACTCAACCAAGTAGAGCCTACTCAGCCGAGTACTCCAGTACTCGACCGAGTATGGCTGCTATCGACGCGTTAATATAAAACGCAAGTTCGCGAGATTCATTTCATTTCCCATTTCCTCGACAGTTCCTCTTTCTCTAACCCTAGCCTAACTCCCTCTTCTATCACCCCATCTCTACACACTCTCATGTATATAGCCTAAACATCCACCATAGGAAGGACGAAATTCGCTTAGGAAGGATGGCGTGCGTGGTTGTTATCTGTGTCACCGTCGAGGCGCGTTGTTAGGTAAGTCTCTGCATTGTGTCTCTTTTGGGTAGTTCTTTGAGGATAGTTGTGTAATAGAAAGTGGTTATCATTGTAGGATGCATATTGGAATCTTACTTGGCTGTGTATGGATGTCTTTCATGGTTTGTGACGAGTTAGGGTTTCCCTACTCAGTACTGTTAATTAATTGAGATTATTATTGTTTCATAATTGTTGTTATCTGCTGATCATCGATGTCCGGGTGTTGTTGTGACGTTGTTGGTGTGGAGATGTTGTGACAGCTGTGATGCTGTGTGTGTGTTGTGGTTGTGGTGGAGTCACGTGCGGGAGTGGCTTCACACCCTAGTTCGCCCTCCGTGGAACCCGCCACGGAAGGGGATGTTCACATTAAGGGACAGGGATTGTTAGTCGCTCGTTGATGAGCTGGACTAGGTAGGATGGGTTGCGGTCACCCACTGGCGGCGCGGATTACCTGTTACGATGGATAATCTGGCAGGGCTACACATATCGGTGTGTAGTCGGTTACTGTGCGAGATTGGGAGACTGGGTTAAAAGATGATCAGCTGGTTACATTGTTTATTTGTTTTACTTTTGATTAGTCAGTACTGACCCCGTGTTGTTTTGTGGTATTTGTGGTGATCCATTCGGGGATGGTGAGCAGTTGGCTTAGCAGGTACTGTTACTTGTGGCTGCTAGGATTGGAGGGATCGAGTCATCACGCTGCTGGTCTAGAAGTATTGTTATACGAGTGTAGTAGTTCTTATCTTTATAGAAGGATGTATACAGAGTTATGTTATATAAGACACATTAATGCATAATAAATGTTCTTTTATTGTCCTATTTGAACTACTTCCCCGGGAAACCGAGATGGTGACACCCTCAGACACGGGGATGGTCCTTGGTAAGGCATTCCGGTGTACGGGGGTGTTACAAAGTGGTATCAGAGCCGACGATTTTTGAACCTGAACCATTGAATCTAATGAATATAGGGTGTCAATTAAAATGAACCTGTTGTATGTGCGTTGGGAGCCCCAACCGATGCTAGATTTTGGGTGAGTAGGCGCCCTCATTTCAAAATCATGGCCCATTCGAACTTAAGCCAGACACGGGAAAAAAAGGGTAGCAAGTAAGAGTCATTGATTTCTTAGTGATGGTTGTCGTGTGCATCTGTGTTTATGATAATGTGTGTCAAGGTGTGTGTGGAAAAGTTTAGAGTGGGTGATTGGATTGTTGCAATGTATGACCAGAGGTAAGTCAATTAATTTGTTTGACGATGATTGCGTTGTGTGATGATTGTTGTCTTGTAAATGTGGTTAAGGTGTGTACCTTGTGACTAGCAGAATGTGTGATGATGTAGTACAGGAGCTAAACCTTGCAGGTACAGTAATTAACTGCTAAGTATGCTTAAAGGTGTAATGTAATCGTTTCATAGCAAAGTGAGGAATGAAGGTAGAAATGATGATAGAATTGGTAATAGATGTACAAAATTCGTGTTGATATGTGTTTATGTGGTAGGATAAGCTCTAACAGTGAGGAGCCGATTGCACAGAACTCTGAACTATGCTATTTATTTTGCAGGAACAATGAAAATTCAATTCCGTCTTCATTTTTGAAAACTCGACCGAGTAGAAATTTGTACTCGACCGAGTATGAAGGTGCTCGACCGAGTGTCTATTTTGTGACAATGAAAAATCGCTACTGTCCTTGAGAACTCGACCGAGCAAAAGAAATACTCGACCGAGTAGTCGACACTCGGCCGAGTATACCCAATACTCGACCGACTACTGTTTTATCGGGACTTAAGAGGTTATACAAAAACCCTATTTTCGTCCCATTCATTCTTATTTCCGCCTCCCATCTTCACATCTCCTTCTCTCTAAAACTCCATACCCTTCCTTTCTCAAGCTTTTTGGGTCAATTCTTGGTGGTTAATTTGTTCTCTCTTGCTATAAACCAATTCAAGGTAAGGTTTTAATTCGATTTCTTCCTTTGTTTTCAAAGTTATGGTATAATTTTGTCAATACTTCGAATTTTCATCTTGGGTAACTGAAATTAAGCCTTCTTCTTGCTATTTCTTGGATTTAAGTGTGTATAAATCTTGATTATACCCATATTTGAGCAATTACATGGTTTAAAGTTGGATTTCGAATTCTAGGGTTTGCTAAAAACAAAATACCTTCTGTTTTGTTTGATTATCATTCGGTTTGAGACAATTTGAAGCTGGGAACGATGTAATGGGTAAAGTATTTGGTGATTTCTGATAAAATTTGTCTTAAAAGTTCGTCATAAAATTTGTTTACCATTGAAAAACAGTCCGTCTTTTGCGGTAAGTGTTAGTGTGTCAATCTCTTTGTTAAAGCTTGTTTCCTTGCAGCATGGTGAAAACCAGAGGCCTACCCAACAAGAGGACCCCCATCTGACCTTAGAATTCCTGAGCTCGTATGAGTATGATAAGAAGGAGAAGACCGTCTCCTTCCGCCTCATGAATGAGGATCGCGAGCTGACTTTGGATGAGTTTGCGGGCCATCTGGGTTTGGAAGAGGAGAAGACGGGATACCTGAGTGATGTTGCTAAGAATAGTGGTGCCCCTCTTTACCTTCCTTTCTTGACTGGCCGACCTGCCCCTAATGCCAATGCTATGCTGATTAATGATGTGAAGCATGTTTCCCTTCGTATGTTCCTGAGGATGATGACTTGTTTGTTGTATGCGAGAGATGATGTGAGTAAGCTTAATTCTAATGAGGTCATGTTTCTTATGCCTTACCTTAACTTGCACCGTAGGAAGCCGGTTTATCATAGTGCTCCAGGGATAGTGTGCTCTAGTCCAGAGCGTATGGCACAGTCTGAGAGCCGACACATTGCTTGCGGGGCCATAGTGACCCGCCTAGCTCAGCGACTGGCTGATTTTGAGGCCCCACCTCCTGAGGGGGATGAGTTTGTGGAGACTGTTCCTACCATGGATGCCCGGTATTGGCGTCAAAATAGGTGGTTGAGGAAGTTGGATGACAGGTCTTATGCCTGGAGGGTGAGGGGATCTATGTGGATGGTACTTCCTGACCCTGCCCGTCTCCCTGTTGTTGACCATTTGGATGAGTGGGAACCCTGTGCTATACCTAGGCCTGAGCGCCAGACCTATCTGATTGATCCTACCATTCTTTTGGACCTACCTGAGCCGGTCACCGTGCCTGAGGGACACCAGCAGGCACCTCCTACACCTCGAGAGCGCCGTAGGGTCAGGCAGTCTAGGACAGACCCGGTCGTACTTGGCTGAGCATTTGGTGCTCCGCAACATGCATGAGATGGCCCATAACTAGGGCATAGGGACACAGCTAGCACAGCCTGTCTGGTGGAGAGGACTTGGAGTGGACACGGGAGTCTTCCACAGCTACGACGTTGACCCTGGTTTCTAGAGGCCACCGGAGGAGACAGAGTTTGGCTGCCTCGCGGGACCATGGGGATCCAACTACGACAGCCAGCTAGGAGGGGATTACTCAACAGCAGCAGGCTTTCCAGGAGCGGGTAGTTCAGGTGCAGGTACTTCTGGTGCAGGTGGTGATGATAACATGGAGGAGGGTCCTGGCTTTTGATCCTTTTGTTGTATTGTCTGGATTGGTTTCCTTGTGTTGGATGTGTATTTTGCTAGATTTATTTCTTACTGTTGGATAACTGTACTCGGCCATAAGGCCGTTACTTACTTTAGCTTATCGTGTGGAGACGTGTTGGATTTCGTTATGTTTGGTAATATTGTAGGGAGTTTGGTTGCAGGATGAGTCGTGAATGCATTGTGTGAACTGTGTCAAATGCTCTCTGCCTGTCATAGCTCGACTGAGTATAGACACTACTCGACCGAGTAGAGCTTACTCGGCTGAGTATCCAATTATACTCGGCCGAGTAGAGCTTACTCGGCCGAGTAGACACTCATACTCGACCGAGTATTACTGTTACAGGGACATTATGTGTTTGATAATTATGAATTGAAAGGTTTATGTGAACATTTGTATGACAGAGTGTATGGGTGCTTCATAGTGTAGCTTAGTGTAATCAATTGTCCAAAAGATGGACTATGATCACGTCACAGGTATGCAAATGCTTGGATAACATATCAATTTATGAATGTTTAGTCATATGGCAGTGGTTGACATCAAGGAACTTAAATTGTTCAAGGTGATGCATGAATCTTTAAATAATATGGAAAGGTAACGCAATAATAAGAGAATGTTGTAGGTGCCAGGAGTCTTATCCGTATATATGTTGGTTACAGTTATAACCGGTTCGACTGGATGAGCGAAACTGGTGGTCAGTATGTGACTAAAATAACAGATAACGCATAAAGCTGCTATCATTTGATAACATCATCTTTAGATGTATGTAGACTACTTATTTGCCGTCACTTTTTTTTGCGATGGATCACATTTGGGTAATGTCGTAGTTTAAGTTTTATAACATGATTTAAAGTCATTACAGTCCGGGAGTAATGTCACAGTTAGGATGTATGTGTTAATTGTGGGCATGGGAAGTGATTAGTGGTGAACTTCGGGGACGAAGTTCCTTTAAGGGGGGAAGAGTAATGTCGCGGAAACAAATGATTAAACTATCCCTATAATACTGGAAATCACATGTATGTTATGTATGTTAGTATTCGGAATTACATTCATGATACAGGTTATTGAAGATACATTTATGTTTCCTTGAAGTTGTATCTATGTTATATTCAAGTGATATGAATGTGCGTTGAACCACTTTGTATGGGTGTGCGGAATGTTGTGGTTGGGTATTGTTTTGTAGTTGTGTATTGTTGCTAGTCGTAGTGCTGTTTTAACAAGTGGGTGCATATGAATTCTTTATTTCCCGTAAGTTTGTGTGTGATAGTTGCTGGCCGGTAATTGATGTGAACATTATTTGCGCACATTTAGTCCCCTAATTGAGCCTATTTTGCATACTATTATAGCATTTTATGGCCATTTTATCCGTCAAAACCTTCCTATTTGCTTTTCTATCGCATTTCATATGTTTTGTAGAAAAGGAGATAATAAGGCGGAAATTCCCGTCTTTCGTGCATATTTGGAAGCATATTGATGATATTAGATGGACTAGTATGAAGAGGAGGCAAGAATGATGACCAAAGATGTAAGAATAAAGTGTATGTAGAAGGATCAAAGGGTTAAAAGTAAGAATGACGAGAGGGAAGGCATTACAAGAAGAAATCGCTCAAAAACCGAACCAAGGGTTGCTCCTTTGGCTCTGAAAATATGCTAGATGGAACGGCATCGAAAAATCAAGTGATCTAGGCTTTTGAATCACTCCAATAGGAGTCCGGATGAGGAAATAACGTCCGTTTTACAATCCGAGCTCAAGATACAGCTCAACCCGCTCGGGTCAAATTCAACCCGCTCGGGTTGAAGCCCAGGACGCCCATATTTCGCTCGGGACGAGCGGATTCCTGGACAGGAAACTTTTCCTTGCTACGTGAACCACAATCCGAGCGGATTCTCCCAAATCCGCCCGGATTGCATCTCCCAAATCCGCCCTGATTCTCCCAAATCCGCCCGGATTGCATTTTCAGAATCCGTCCGGATTCGCCTTAATCCGCTCGGATTCCACCGCCCAAATCCGTCCGTCCCGACCTTATTCCGCCCGGATTTCTTCACAGCACGGATTATCTTCTTCAAGCTACGAAAAGAGAAGCCCTTCTCTAAGAAAATACCGGAGTCTCCTTGCTCAACTTAAAAAGTGTAATTACTAGTTTAGCCCTTAGTTAACCTAATGCATCCCACCTAATTTCCACTATAAATACCCCATTTTGTAATTAATCAAGCATGTTGTTTTTGGGTAGAAATCCTTCTTTAGATTAGATTAGGAGTAGATTAGAATAGATTACTCTTTAATCTTTCCACAAATTACACATTAATCTCTCCTTAATTATTATTCAAGTTTATTATTCAAGTTTATTATTGGGTAATTGAAGATTATTGGGTTATTATTGGGAGATTGACAACCTTCCATCAATCAATCAAGTTTCTTCTATTATTCTTGCTTTATTATTTGGATCATCTTAAGTTGGTATAATTCCTTTACTCTTTAATCTTTATTGTTCATTTCTTCATTCTATTATCATGTTTATACTTGTTGTGATGATTGACACCATTAATGACATGTTTCCCATGATAATGAGTGAGTAGTTTCTTTAGCTAGGATTAATGGGTAATTAGGGGAAACCAACATGGGATTGATTCATGCTTAATCTAATATGTTCACATGATTAAATTGCTTGCTTGTTGTGATGTCAACTTTATGCACATGTTATGTTTGATGAAATGCCAAGCCTATGAATCCTTGCATTTTTACCATCTCTTATCTACTCAACTTGACTTGTAAGATATAAACCAACTCGAGTCTTGTTAGACCATGCATAGAAGTTGAATAGGAGGAAAGTAAGTCGACTTGTAGGTGTTGAACAATCTAATCGATTCGGCTCCGGGACCCAACCCTTCCTATGAACCGTAAGATATAACCCAACTCGGTTCCTCCACAACATTAATTGCTTGCAACCTTGTGAACATGTTTGTATGATCAACACCATGAATCCCCTATGATCCCATGATATCCTAGCACTCTTAATCATTTGTTTACATCCTTCCTTTTATTGCTTGATTTACCTTATTGTTTGCATTAGCCTAGAACACAACTACAAACCCAAACAAATCGTGACACTAGCATAAATTGAGATAGATAGACTTAGAACCCAAAGCACACCGTCCCATGGATCGACCTCGACTTACCGCTAACTAGTAGTTTGTTGAGTATTATAAATGTGTTTGATTGGTTGAGTGACGACCTCGTTCCACATCAAAATGGCGCCGTTGCCGGGGATGGTGCTATGTGATTAAGTTCTTATTTGTTTGTCTATTTTAATTGTGCTTTCACCTTGAGGAACTTGTTCCTCAAGGATTGTTCTTACCGTTTTTGTGTAGTTTCCATGTTGTAGTTGTTTCCTTGTCTTAACTATGATAACTCAAGACATGAGTCATGAAGTATGTGGTGGATCTTTTGAGTATGACTATGGGTATGGGGAGTTTGAGGAGCAAGTCAACACAAACCTACCTTATTATTTGTACAACGAAAATCCTAACCACTACCCCAATTTTTCCCACCAAAATCACCACACCCAATATCAACAACAACCACCCACCCAATACCCATTTCACAATGAACTTCAATTGCCATAATACAACCACTTTCACACCTACCCACAACAAGAAGATGAACCCATTGAAAATGTGATTCTCCAAATGATGGGAGATCAACAAAACTTCTTCAAACAAATGCTAGAGGAAAGCCAAAATAGGGACAATGTTCTTCAAGGCATTGTTACCCAAGTTGAGGAGTTGGAGATTAAAATTGCCCAAACAAAGGCAACCCAAGAAACCACCCAACCAACCACTCCCCACCAATCCTTGAGCATTGACCATGAATGTGAATTTGAGGTAATGACCTTTGATGAAGAAGATGTGAAGTGGGAAGAGCCAATCTCCTTGAGCTTTTGTGAGTATGAAAGTGTGGTATTTGATGATGAAGACATGAGGTTGAGTAAGCCAAATACTCTTAGCCTTTGTGAGTATGAGGGCGTGTCATTTGAAGTAGATGTTGAGGTGTTGGAGAGTGAGGTTGTGAAGAAGAGTGAAGCCCCTATTTATGATTCTTATGGAGATAGCGATGATGACGAGCCTAAGGGATGGACTTGTAATATCACCTTCCTTGAGGAACCTATCCTTGAGACCTTTGAGATATCCTATCATGAAGGTGAATGTCCTTTCCTTATATCCCATGAAGACTACTTGACACCTACCATGGAGCCAATGATTGTTGAAGAGGATATGGTGGACCTTCTTCACAAGGTCAAAGCATCATACAAAAGCTACTTGGTGGAAAAGCTCAAGGAGAAACTTGCACGTGAAGCTACTTGGGGAAATTTGGCATCCACAAGGCCAACTTCTAAGGAGCTCGATCATCAATGTCATGACAATTCTCCTTCCACCTTGGAAGGATTGAATAATCAAAATGCTATCATCGTCACCAAAATTGAAGAGGAAGGTGGTAAATGGAAGTCTTCGGATGGACATGAACCATACTTCATACCTAGTGTTGACAAGAATCATGGGCTTATTACTTTGAAGCATTGGGAAAGCTCTATTTCCAAGGACAAGGTGAAGGAAAAGATATATGACAAACTTCCTTGGCCGAATTTCATGTTCAAATGGAGCAACCCATACTTATGCTTATTTGGAGCTTGTTCACAAGCATTTGATCTTCTATTGAGAGCCTTGAGCTCTATGGACAAGAATTTCTACAATTTGAACTAGTTTGGTGGAGTCCTACCTCAAACCACCATTTGTAAGATACCCTTTCCTTTCACTTTGCATTACATTTCCACTTGCATTTAGTTATATACATATACATTTAGCTTGCATTTGTATTATATTTCATATTGCATTTACATTAGTTAGTTCATAGTATAGTTGCATCGTAACATGATTCATGTAGTTAGTTGCATATAGATTAGAATTCATGCATAGTCACTAATGACCAATCCTATTCTTTTCTACACTAGAAATAGTGTTTAAATCGGTTTGGGGAGGTTTGATCATAGGTGACCATAGTTTACTAGAAATCATGCATCATATAGTATAGTTTAGATTGCATTCATTTGTTATATATGCCATATATAATTGCATTTAGTTAAAGCATGCATTCATTCATATCATATTGCATTTGTACTTTATTTCAAAAAAAAAAAAAAAAAAATCAAAAATCCAAAAACATGTATTTCTTTTTCATTCCTACTCCTACATGTACATTGAGGACAATGTCCAAAATAAAGTGGGGGATGGGAATTTATATTCCAAAAAAGATAAAAATTGAAAAAAAAAAAAAAAAAAAAAAAATCGAAAAATCCCAAAAATACGTTCTTTAATTTCATAAAATCAAAAACTATAAAAATTTGAAAATTGAAAAATCAAAAACATGTTCATTTCCTTTGTAGTGTAGTCTTGTATATATTGTTTGTATATATTTGTCTATCCTTGTTCACATTAATTGACTACGCCACATCCGAGACATGAGGATATTGAAGACCGCATGGTATGATCTTTCCAATCTCCTTTTTCCTCTTTATGTTAATGACTATGTGGCTTTATTTTGATTGATGCGGTATAACAATGTGAACTTAGGACTTGCACTTAGATTATATGTCATATTAGTTGGTAGAATCATATGCATTAGGATGTATATATGTTAGTTGCATCATGGCATATAGTTGCATGGTTAGAAAACTTTTGTGAAACCGTCTACTTGGGAAGCTTGACAAGTATATATAGGCCCTAGTAGATGCTTTTTGTTCTTAAGACTTTGCTTGTAGAATACTTGTAAAACACCCTAGGATGTGTCATGCTAGTATCCTTTGACCCATGGTTTAAGGCCTAGTCGAGAGTACCTTGTGGTGTGATAACTCCTTGGCTACCGTTTATTCCAAGGTGACCCTTGAAACCATGCATCCATCCATCCATCCTTCATCCATGTTCTACCACATTTTTGTCATCAAAGGGAATGGGCACAAAAAGAAATCAATTTGAGTTCAATGAAATTAAAAGTGAAAGAAAGTTTGCAAAAATGCATCAAATGAAAAGAGGAGCAAAAATAGACTCCTAAAGCTTCAAAAACAAGGCACCCTCGTTACTAATTGGGGTGACTTTGAAAATATTCAAAAAGAAATGCAAAAAGTTGTCAAGTATTGAAATGCCAAAAATCAAAAAGAAATGGCAAAGAAAGTGTTCTCAAATGTTATATGCCACAAGAAATTGGGGGGGAAAACAAAAACAAAAGCAAACTCCCAAAGTGAAACTCAAATATCTATTGATCCCTTTATCCATCTTATCCATTTTTGTGCATGGTAGAGAGGGGACGACCCTTCTTCTTGTCTAGGCAAGAGGGGGAATTCCGCGATCCTCCTGTGTTTCTAACACCATAGGGAGTCTATTCTTGACGAAAGCATTTAACGATTGAGGACAAAGGTACCCTAGCTTGACACAATTTGGAGGTGATTTATTGGTATCCTTCTAGGCTTAGTAGTTTGAAGAAATTGCATCTATGAAGGATTGTGTACCCTTGAATTGCTTCCCTTGTAGGTAATTTCCGCCACTTAGATGAGGAAAGTGGCTGTTCTTTTGTAGATGCATCCATTACTTGTTTTGTGTGCTTTAATGTTTGGATGTATCGCCATTTTGGCAAGCCCCACCTTGCCTTGCAAGAAGGCATCCTACCTCATGGTTGTCTTGTTGTGAGTTGAAGGGGCGGAGTGAGACCCGCTAATTGTCTCATATCGGTTATATTAGTAGGATAGTTTAAATAAAGGTCTAGTTTTAGTCACCTCTTTACTCGGGACGAGTAAAGATTCGGTTTGGGGATATTTGATGTGAACATTATTTGCGCACATTTATTCCCCTAATTGAGCCTATTTTGCATACTATTATAGCATTTTATGGCCATTTTATCCGTCAAAACCTTCCTATTTGCTTTTCTATCGCATTTCATATGTTTTGTAGAAAAGGAGATAATAAGGCGGAAATTCCCGTCTTTCGTGCATATTTGGAAGCATATTGATGATATTAGATGGACTAGTATGAAGAGGAGGCAAGAATGATGACCAAAGATGTAAGAATAAAGTGTATGTAGAAGGATCAAAGGGTTAAAAGTAAGAATGACGAGAGGGAAGGCATTACAAGAAGAAATCGCTCAAAAACCGAACCAAGGGTTGCTCCTTTGGCTCTGAAAATATGCTAGATGGAACGGCATCGAAAAATCAAGTGATCTAGGCTTTTGAATCACTCCAATAGGAGTCCGGATGAGGAAATAACGTCCGTTTTACAATCCGAGCTCAAGATACAGCTCAACCCGCTCGGGTCACATTCAACCCGCTCGGGTTGAAGCCCAGGACGCCCATATTTCGCTCGGGACGAGCGGATTCCTGGACAGGAAACTTTTCCTTGCTACGTGAACCACAATCCGAGCGGATTCTCCCAAATCCGCCCGGATTGCATCTCCCAAATCCGCCCGGATTCTCCCAAATCCGCCCGGATTGCATTTTCAGAATCCGTCCGGATTCGCCTTAATCCGCTCGGATTCCACCGCCCAAATCCGTCCGTCCCGACCTTATTCCGCCCGGATTTCTTCACAGCACGGATTATCTTCTTCAAGCTACGAAAAGAGAAGCCCTTCTCTAAGAAAATACCGGAGTCTCCTTGCTCAACTTAAAAAGTGTAATTACTAGTTTAGCCCTTAGTTAACCTAAAGCATCCCACCTAATTTCCACTATAAATACCCCATTTTGTAATTAATCAAGCATGTTGTTTTTGGGTAGAAATCCTTCTTTAGATTAGATTAGGAGTAGATTAGAATAGATTAGATTACTCTTTAATCTTTCCACAAATTACACATTAATCTCTCCTTAATTATTATTCAAGTTTATTATTCAAGTTTATTATTGGGTAATTGAATATTATTGGGTTATTATTGGGAGATTGACAACCTTCCATCAATCAATCAAGTTTCTTCTATTATTCTTGCTTTATTATTTGGATCATCTTAAGTTGGTATAATTCCTTTACTCTTTAATCTTTATTGTTCATTTCTTCATTCTATTATCATGTTTATACTTGTTGTGATGATTGACACCATTAATGACATGTTTCCCATGATAATGAGTGAGTAGTTTCTTTAGCTAGGATTAATGGGTAATTAGGGGAAACCAACATGGGATTGATTCATGCTTAATCTAATATGTTCACATGATTAAATTGCTTGCTTGTTGTGATGTCAACTTTATGCACATGTTATGTTTGATGAAATGCCAAGCCTATGAATCCTTGCATTTTTACCATCTCTTATCTACTCAACTTGACTTGTAAGATATAAACCAACTCGAGTCTTGTTAGACCATGCATAGAAGTTAAATAGGAGGAAAGTAAGTCGACTTGTAGGTGTTGTACAATCTAATCGATTCGGCTCCGGGACCCAACCCTTCCTATGAACCGTAAGATATAACCCAACTCGGTTCCTCCACAACATTAATTGCTTGCAACCTTGTGAACATGTTTGTATGATCAACACCATGAATCCCCTATGACCCCATGATATCCTAGCACTCTTAATCATTTGTTTACATCCTTCCTTTTATTGCTTGATTTACCTTATTGTTTGCATTAGCCTAGAACACAACTACAAACCCAAACAAATCGTGACACTAGCATAAATTGAGATAGATAGACTTAGAACCCAAAGCACACCGTCCCATGGATCGACCTCGACTTACCGCTAACTAGTAGTTTGTTGAGTATTATAAATGTGTTTGATTGGTTGAGTGACGACCTCGTTCCACATCAGTAATACTTGGAAGAATAGTTGTGATAGATGATTGTTGTTTGAGTAATGTGGTGTGGTGGTAGTGTCAGGATGGTCTGAGATCGTACGCCTTTAGGTAGGAGGATAGTGTCATAGTGCGTAACCCTGTGGTGAGTGGCGTGTGGGCTGAAATTCGGGGATGAAGTTCTTTTAAGGGGGAAGATTGTAATACCCAGGATATTCAAGGACTCTGTTGACCGACCCTGTTGACCAAGACAGACAGTTGGGATGAATGGGTGAGGGATCAGGCTTATAACATGAGCTTTATAGGATTGCTTATTCGACCTAGTAGAGGATACTCGGCCAAGTATCACCTATACTCAACCGAGTAGAGCCTACTCGGCCGAGTACTCCAGTACTCGACCGAGTATGGCTGCTGTCGACGCGTTAATATAAAACGCAAGTTCGCAAGATTCATTTCATTTCCCATTTCCTCGACAGTTCCTCTTTCTCTAACCCGAGCCTACCTCCCTCTCCTATCACCCCATATCTACATACTCTCATATATATAGCCTAAACCTCCACCATGGGAAGGACGGGATTCACTTAGGAAGGATGGCGTGCGTGGTTGTCGTCTCTGTCACCGTCGAGGCGCGTTGTTAGGTAAGTCTCTGCCTTGTGTCTCATTTGGGTAGTTCTTTGAGGATAATTGTGCAATAGAAAGTGGTTATCTTTGTAGGATGCATATTGGAGTCCTACTTGGCCATGTATGGATGTCTTTCATGGTTTGTGACGAGGTAGGATTCCCTACTCAATACTGTTAATTGATTGAGATTATTATTGTTTCATAATTATTGATATCTGCTGATCATCGGTGTCCAGGTGTTGTTGTGACGGTGTTGGTGTATAGATGTTGTGACAGCTGTGATGCTGTGTGGGTGTTGTGGTTGTGGTGGAGTCACTTGTGGGAGTGGCTTCACACCCTAGTTCGCCCTCCGTGGAACCCGCCACGGGAAGGGATGTGCATAGTAAGGGACAAGGATTGTTCGTCGCTCGTTGATGAGCTGGACTAGGTGGGATGGGCTTTGGTCACCCACTGGCGGCGAGGATTACCTGTTGCGATTGGTAATCTAGCAGGGCTACACACGTCGGTGTGTAGTCGGTTACTGTGCGAGATCGGGAGACTGGGTTAAAGGATGATCAGTTGGTTACATTGTTTATTTGTTTTACTTTTGATTAGTCAGTACTGACCCCAAGTTATTTTGTGGTATCTGCGGTGATCCATTCGGGGATGGTGAGTAGTTGGCTTAGCAGGTACTGTTACTTGTGGCTGCTAGGATTGGAGGGATCAAGTCATCACGCTGCTGGTCTAGATGTGTTGTTATAAGAGTATAGTAGTTCTTATCTTTATAAAAGGATGTATACAGAGTTATGTTGTATAAGACACATTAATGCATTATAAATGTTCTTTTATTGTCCTATTTGATCTACTTCCTCGGGAAACCGAGATGGTGACACCCTCAGACACGGGGATGGCCCTTGGTAAGGCATTCCGGTGTACGGGGGTGTTACAGGACCACCCTCCTCCGCCAATCTTGCGGCCCAATAAGCCTCGGTAGAAGCAAAACTATCCGAGTACAACTTCTTCCTCATGGTAAGGTGACAGAAGGAATAAGAAGAAGAATCAACCGGAGGATCTACATACCTTAGCCTCTCCAATAGCCACACTTGGAGGATCCTTGGGGATCCGAACGAAGGAGCTTCTCCACAAGAGCCTTCCTTGTCCAAGGCTTGGATGATATCGTCAAGCACCAACCACGATGGATCTCTACCATGCTCCATTTGCTCAACCACATGAATAAGGGTCATGCCACCATAACATTTCGGCCCCTTCTTCTTCAAAACATCAACAAAGAGGTACACATGGACAAGGCAAAAGGCAAGAGCCCTTCTCCTAGCCACCTCTGAAACATTGACATCTAATCGTTTTGAAAAGATGTTGATAAGAGCCAACATATCCACACCATGAGGAGCAAGGAGGAAGTTGACTTGACTCGTCGACAAACCCAACATGGAACGGAATTTCTCCTTATAGCACAACCGAGTAGGAGAAAGCATCGGAACACAACCCGGCCACCCACCAATAGCTCCAACTTCTTCAGCAAGAGGACAAATTTCACCCTTCGGGAAAACGAAAACATGGTGTTTCGAATCCCAAAACAGAGAACATGCTTCGAGAAATGAGGGTTACACCTTGACTTGACGGAGCACCAACAATTGACCAACTCCCATGCAAATGAGTTGATACTTTTCGGGAGGCGACAAATCCCGGTACCATTGTCGCAATGCATTCTCAAAAGCATCCATGAAATATTTTTGTGGGAGAAGAAGAAGAAGAAGAAGTTTTGTAGAGATGTTTTTGTGTTTCGGATGATAAAACAATGAAGCGCAAACAACACTATATATACAAAAATGATCAGCGCGTTTTTCAGAAAAAGGAGAGAGCTGGCTTCCATCACCAGGCAGCTCGCGCCTCTTTAGGCCTTCCCCAGGATTCCTGCTTTTGACTTGTCTCTTTCAAGTTGTGTTGTCTCCTGACACCTCAAACCTCCTACCAGGACGCTCGCGCCTCTTCGGGATGATTCAGGACATTTTGTGTTTCCTCACACTCACATTTCCTTGTTTTCGCGTTTTACGAAATCCGACACGGTTTCCATGATGCAGCTTTAAACATACGGATCGTTTCCATGTCAATCAAAATCCCGAATTTTTTTTTTCCACAATTTTCCATCAAAATAAAAATCGAAGATTGATAACACGACATCAGTTTTCCATCAAAATTCAAGCACTCACAAATTCGAGTCTTGACCTCAAAAATAAAATAAGCTCGTAAAAATATTTTCTAAAAAAATTCATCCCTGACAGTTTGAGTTTGAATTTTTCGAGTCACAAATCAATTTCAACATTTCGATGCTATTTAATTCACGACACGAGATAATTGCTCAATTTTCAAATTAATTCCTTTTATCTAAAGTGACGACTTGTCGCGGAATTTTCAAATATCATATCATTTCAAATTTCAAATTTTAACTTCATGTCATCTTGGTTAATTTTTGTTTTTCAATCAAATGCTTTTACGTGTTTGCATTTATGTATATGTGCTATCTGTTGCCTGTTTTCTACACTAACGATGCAGGAACTGGTGCAAAGCAAAAGGAGAATCGACAGACGATAGCGCTCCTCCGAAACACAACACAAAAATAAAGCCAAAAATCACAAATGAACCACAATCCAAAAACACATATATACAAACCGCCTCACGCAAAATACATCGACACACGTTTGATACGGACAACTGACCGTATAAACAGGATCCAATACAGACATCTATCATAGAGACACTGGCCTAAAACAACCATCTATCATACAAACACTGGCATAAAACAACCATCTATCATACAGACACTAGCCTAAAACAACCATCTATCATACAGACACTGGCCTAAAACAACCATCTATCATACAGATACTGGCCTAAGACAACGAACTGGGGGCTATCCGCCACCTACCGAACTAAGCACTCTCTATCCTCTCAAACGGAAAAGAAAGGGAGCAACACAAGAGACAGAGAAGCAACAATGGAAGCAGAGGTGGTTACCATGATGGTAATACCTCGTTCCTGCTCCACGACAAAAAGAAAAATGATGCCTGGCAGACTTCGGACGACACGACAACCGAGGATCATAACTCAGCACATTACCCCGACGTTGACCTCCAATCAGCAGAATTCAAGAGTGAAAGAGGACCATGATAACGGACACTACCCTGATGTTGGCCTCCAATCACCAGAATTCGACAGCGATCAAAAGTGGCAACATGGGATAACACGCCCGTATTGAACCCCAGTCATCGGTCATCCGAACCTCTGCAGACAACGACCAACGATCGATACCCGATCATTGGCCGGGCAAAGGCCGCCGGGGAGAAACACAACCAAGCCTGTAAAAAAAACGGTCGACCCTTCCCCTCCAGGATCATCTTCCTCCTCCAAGGCCTCCACGACGGCCCCGTAGGTCCCAAATGGTACCCTGCGATCAAAAGAATAAAAAAAACGTCAGCCGAAATTTCGGCATCATGACGGCGTAAATTGGACAAACCCAGAACAAAAAAAAAACAACCTGCAAAGCAAAGCAAGGGCTACCCCGCCCAAATCCAACCAAACAAAACAAAAAACAATTCACAAAAAAACGCATAAAAACGACTCGCCCTTCTTTTCAAGCAAAAGACGAGTCAAAACAACAAACAAAAATGGCATCTCAAGACCCACACAAGGTCCGCCAACAACCCAAAATACATTCCCAATGCAACGAGGAATTTTTCTACGGCCTTAAAAAGGCAATTTATACGCCAATTTGAGCACAAACCGGTCAAAAATCAAAAACAACCGCAAAGAGGCAAATGTGATTTTATCACGACTCAAGGTGACCTAAACTACCAATAAGGTCCATTTCAAGGCAAGCTGACTCAATTCAAGCTCAAACAGGCGCTTATTTTGTTAGACATAAGACCGTCACAAAAGGCAAAAATTCCAATTTTGCCCACAATACGCAACAAAGGTCCACAATGGCAAATACGGTCTTTCCCAACTACAATGCAACCTAGTGGGACCCACTACCCAAGCAAATAAACTTGGCATTGTGAGATGAGACGGTTTCTCCACATCACTCACGTTGTTTGAGCATAGGGAGCGGGAATGGGGAGCAAAATGCAATCTAAAAGTACCCCTACACTCCTAAACGGGTTTCTAACCTAATGCATTCATCAATTTCACTCGAAATGGGCTTAATCAAAAACGCCAAAATCAATTTTCTAGGGTAAAATTTTTGCCCTAATTTAGTCTATCAAATGACCAACAAATTTAAATGGATTCAAGAGGAAATACATACCTTGAGATGACATTATGGTCGATAGCACGAATGGAGGTGAGCAATGGTCCTTTAATGGCGGATTTTGTGTCGAAGGATTGAAGATGAATGATGAATGACGAGCAGCTAAGCCTCGCGTCTTTTACAGAAAAATAGGGAAGCCTCCTTGGTTCGTCAGGATGCTCACGCCTAAACCAGGCCTCTTCGTGCTCTATTCATCGAATTTTGGGCTTCGGCCCAATTTCCCGTAATAAACTTCAAGTTTTCAATGACGATATTAAGGACCGTCATTTTCTCAAATACAAAAAAAAATAGTGAAAATATAAATTCACTAGTTTCCTTCAAAAATTTCAAACAAACGGTGATCAAAATCGCCATTTTCCCTTCAAAAAAAAAAAAAAAAACAAAATGATAGTGAATATTCAAAATTCACTATTCCCTCAAATTTTAAACAACGCCAATTAAAACCGTCAATTTCAAATAATAGTAAAAACTCAAATTCGCTATTTCTTCGAATTTCAAACGACGACAATTAAAACCGTCATTTTCAAAATAATAGTTGGAAATTAAATTCGGCTATTTCCCACACATGTCAACGGCGGCACATAAACCGTCACTTCAAACATAATAGTGAAGATTCCAAATTCACTATTTCCCACACATGTCAACGGCGGCACATAAACCGTCACTTCAAACATAATAGTGAAAATTCCAAATTCACTATTTCCTTCAAATGTCAACGGCGGCACATAAACCGTCACTCCAAACGTGATAGCAAAATTCAAAATTTGCTATTTCCTTCAAAATTCGAACAGACGGCGATCAAAACCGCCACTTCAAATTCAAAAAGCAAATGAATAGTGAAGATTCCAAATTCACCATTCCTTCAAATGTCAACAAGGGGCTTCCTCGCGGAACCCGCTCTTGTCAAAAACAGTTATAGTGAAAATTCGAATTCGCTATTTCCACGGTGGCATCATGAGTCCGCTACTTTCAAAAGAAGCCCATCCGACGCGACTATTCTCACGGTCCATTAACCAACCGCATCATGGCTGGCGAGCCTTACTACGCATCGCGGCTGGCGAGCCCTCCTCAGATACGCCCCATGGCTGGCGAGCCCTCGTCAGATACGCCCCATGGCTGGCGAGCCATACTATGCGTCGCGGCTGGCGAGCCCTCCTCAGATCTGCCCCATGGCTGGCGAGCCTTACTACCCGTCGCGGCTGGCGAGCCCTCCTCAAATACTCCCCATTGCTGGCGAGCCTTACCACGCATCGCGGCTGACGAGCCCTCCTCACATACGCACCATAGTTGGTGAGCCTTTATCCGCATACGCGCAAGGACATATCCGAAGATGCCTCAGGTATGACTCCTTCTTATGGCTGGCGAGCTTTTGTACGTAGTCTAACGGACTTTAAATGACCCGCACGGGTAGTCGACAGACTCAAAACTATTCCCGATAACAGGTCCTTGGCTCGTACCCTCGAGTCGCCTTAGCGTCGCCCTTCCCGACGGCATGTCCTTTGCCCGAATCCTTTCGAGCCGCCTTGACGTCGCTCGGGTCTCTGGGTTGTAATCTTCGATTGACCTGGGGCTCTACTTTGACTTTTGCACTGTCCAAGCCTCAGTCAAAGTGGGGACTCTGTAGATACCCAGTATCTGCTGACACTCCAACAAACACCCGATGATTATCGGAGTATAATATGTTTTGGAATCGTGGCGTTTGATCGACAGTTTGTGTACAACTTTACGTCGAAAAACATAAAACGATTTCGAAAATAAAATAATTCAAAACATTTCAAAAATACCTCGAGTGTTTACTGCACGACGACGGGTTCGCAATAACACTAACTAGATTCAAAACCGACACCGGATCAAAAACCGACTCAAAAATTCTAATCCCGACTCCAATAACGAGTCAAACCGAGTCAACCACAAAAAAACAAACATTCAAAGCCTTCTATGCTAATATTTCCCGGATTTATAAATGGTCAAGTACCAAATATACGACTACAAATCCTAGGATAGAACAAATCATGATTGCTCTTGTGTGAAAGTGACAGGACAACTCGAAGAACCGCGACGTGGCTCGCGCCTCTTTGAGCAGCCCAGGTGGCCACGTCGCTCAAAACTCAAACAACCACTCATTTTCCTATAAATACCCCACAAATGCCCCCATTTGAGAACTTACACGAGTGTCCGCCCCTCTTTTCTCCCTTAAAATTCTCGAATCGACTTCTTAAGTCACAATCCGACGCGTATTTACGACATACCGATCGTAAATACAAGCCATACACATTGTTTGGTACCGTCATCGTGCATTAAATCACTTGACCGACCACTTCGACCACTACACCGTCTCTAATCTTAAAACACTCTTTTTACTTACCAAAACAATTTTAAACCGAGTTTTTTTCGACCAAACGAGTTGTTACACTTACGTCGGTCACTCGCCATAACCAAGCATGTAAGTATGAGGGTGTAAAAATCGTTCTTTTATCACGTTCTTATTTGTTTCATGACTATAACATGCTAAGACATGCATAACATGAACCAAAACATGGAATAAAGGAGCCAAAACTGATTTTTGGCCTGAGACAGAAGCCCCTTGGTTCGCCGGCTAGCCCGCGCCTCAATGGAGTGTCCAAGTCAGAACTCAACCATGTTTGTTCTCGTCATTTTCCTTTAATTCATTTTCATATTTAGAATCGGTTTTTACTATTTCAAATATTTTCGAACGTTTTTATTTTATTTTATTTGTTTTAACCATAAAACATTTTTCACACTTGGTTCCTCATACCATGACGGTTAAATCCGTGTTTCGGTGATAATATTTGGTTAATAACATTTAGAAGGTATTTTTAAGCCTTTTATTTCATTTTTGGGAGGTATTTTAAAGCCTTTCATCATTTCTTTACATTTCCAAAACAAGCATATTAGTCTCTGACACAAAGTCATCCTTAGTTCTACATACCATGCCTGATTTTAACCCGGGTACGATGATGAATATCGACTAATTACATTCAAATGAACTTAAAACAATTATTTCATAATCTTTTTCAAAATTGATCATGTCAAGTTTGTCAAAGTCGAACCCGACACCGAATATCATCAAATAATGATGATTATTCGAGTCTCGTTCCTCAAATCAACAAATGCGGTCTAAACGACCCCTTCAAACCAAATCGAGTCAAATACCCATTTTTCAATACGTTTTATAAACTTTTTTCAAAAGGTCATAACACGGCATATCACCGTAGGTTGACCCGCGCCTAAAACAGGAATTTCAATTCTCATTTTCAAAACCAGGGGGGTCCCTTTACACCGCCGGTTGGCTCGCGCCTCATGTAGCCGTGTGGTATAGGGCCTGTTCCCTTTACAGCATTAGTCTAGGACGATCCCGACTCCGGTTAGCCCGGATATAGGATGGATCAGATGACTATTTGTTTATTTAAAATCATATTTGCAAAATGCTTTACTAAGACAAATGGATCACGTTATACATGATACTTGGATTAAATCAACCAACTTAGAAACCTCTCACATGTTAGGTTTAAATTATTGGATGCGCATTCATGCATTTAAACCGTTTTATCAACTTTTGCATTCAACCAACCAAGATCGATCAGTAGAGGCGCTACATGGCGGGATTGGGTGTCTGATTAAAGGGCTTCCCAATACGTACCTTCACCTCTTACTAAGAAACTTTGGATAGTGGACGACCATATCCAGGGCGTACGAGAGTCATTCTAGAGATAGGATGCTAAAGAGGGACGATTTCCTTATCTTTAGTACCTATGTCAAACGCTGCTTTGTGCTTCGATTTGACCGAGGTATAATGTGGATTTCGAACGGGTTCCAAGAATCCCACAAATGCTTGGTGGGGACTCCGAACATCTCTAATCGTTTCGAGACCCTTACCGAGACGAAACCGACCGATCTAAAATGATCCGGACGAAAGTGTTTTTACGCCGCCGAGCGTGGCTTTCAAAAGACCGCTGCATGCCCGCAGATCGAACCGGGCCTGCAGGTGGCTACGTCCACAAGTGGGTGTATGGCAACGTTGGGCAGTAGCTGCTGTTTTGTGCAACTCGATCGAGTAAGAGAAGTACTCGATCGAGTACGTAGGTGACTCGATCGAGCGTGTTTTTATGTCAGTTCTGGTCAGGTTTCGGAGTATGGGAACTCGATCGAGTAAGTGGGGAACTCGATGGAGTGACCTCTACTCGATTGAGTGGGTGTAGTTACTCGATCCAGTAGGTGTTGTGCAGGCTATATATGCTTTGAGTCATAGGTTATGTGGTTACGTTTATCTCTCCTCTTATAGCTAAAAGATATGCCGCCAAAAAGGTCTGCTATGTATGCTGGGGCTTAGGAGATGAGTGTTGATGAGATTGCCAAGATGCTTGAGCATCAAGATGCGCTTCCCGAGGCCCTTAAGAGGTTTGGGAAAGATAAGGATGCCGAGGTAGAATTTGCGAATATGAGCACTGCGCTATCCTACTTTAACCCAAAAGAATATATGGGTACTGGTGCGCCAATTTTGCTCGACAATTGGCACGGAGAGATGGAGAATATCTTTGGAGTGGTTCATTATCTTGAAGATTTTAAGGTGGAACAAGCTGCATTCTACCTGAGAGATGCAGCGGGGGAGTGGTGGGAAAAGGTGAGAGAGACTACCCTAGACCTTTATCTGAAGTAGGGTAAGTCTGTTATTCCATGGGCTGAGTTTAAGAGAGCTATGAGAAGGGAGTTCGTTCCAGAACATATTCGTAGTAAGCTGCAAGAGGAGTTTGATTCTTTCAAGATGACCTCAGATATGACGGTGGTGGAGTATTATCACAAGTTTAATGAGAAATCGAGATATGCTGAGGATATGGGGCCGAGTCAACAGAATTTAGCACTTCGGTTTGGGAAGGGGTTGATCTATCAGATCATGGAGAAGGTACCGGTTGGGGTCGTTACTAATGTTAAGGAAGTGTATGATAGGGCAGGACGAGCTGAGCGGTTGGTCGAGATAGCCAAAGAAAACAAAGAGAGGGGTCCAGAAAAGAGAGGCTGAGAGTGAGGGTGGTGGTCAGTCTAGCTACAAGAGGGGTAATCACATCTAGGCCAGGGCCTATTTATCGGGATTGCGTTTTAGTGTTGGAGCTTCTTATGGTCGTGGTCGAGGTAGTAGTAACAGTTGGAGTGTCTCGTGTTTGAACTTTGGCAGTATGGTCCCCAAGAAGCATGAGTTTACTAGTGCCAGGGGGAGAGGTTTTCAGAGGCCATCACAGGTGAGCTTTTCACAGGGTCTGACACAGAGTTATGCTAGGAACCGACCAGCTGGGTCATGGAGTCATCAAGGAGGGCAGGGTAACAACAATAGTGGGTTTGACTTCAACGGCGATAATTCTCATCAGAAACCGGCGGCTAACAACAATCACGGGTCAGCTGCCAAGCCTTCTACTTCAGCAAGTACAGTACAAGGGGGTGGCCAAAAGACTAGTGGCAAGCTGTTTATGATGGTCAAGAAAGCTGCTGAGGATGATGCGCACGTGATCACCGGTACTTTTCTTGTTAATGATGTTTCTACCTTTGTATTGTTTGATTCGAGCGCGTCACACTCTTTTGTATCCTCGAGTCATGTTAAGCTTTTGGGTTTGAGAGAGTTTGAGTCTGTAAAAGATGAAGTTTTTATACCGTCAGGTGAGACAGTGTC
The DNA here is from genome assembly GCF_048544455.1 of Silene latifolia. Classification (NCBI taxonomy): domain Eukaryota; kingdom Viridiplantae; phylum Streptophyta; class Magnoliopsida; order Caryophyllales; family Caryophyllaceae; genus Silene; species Silene latifolia. Next base: position 85,014,648 of record NC_133534.1, read on the forward strand.
TTGTGGGACGTTGTATAAAGGTGTATCCATGATAGTTAAGCAGGTTGATCTTCCAGTGGATTTGTTAGAATTTTCTATTAAAGGTTTTGAGATGATAGTTGGGATGGATTGGTTGGGTAAGTACAAGGCTAGAATAGACTGTCACCAAAAGAAAGTCTCTTTGAGAGGACCTAAGGGAGTTAGTGTGTCTTATCGTGGGTTTGTTATCAAACCCAAAGTCAAAGTGATTGCAGCGGTGACCTTGAAGTATTACTTGAGGAAGGGGTGTCCTTTTATTCTATGCCATGTGAAAGATCATAGGATGGTACAGCCGATAACAGATGAGCTACCAGTGGTGGGGGAGTTTCTAGATGTTTTCCAGAGGAGATACCGGGTTTACCACCAAAGAGGGATATAGATTTCAGTATGGAGTTGAAACCAGGGACGAGACCAATCTCTAAGGCCCCGTACCGCATGGGTTGTAATGAGTTAGGCAAACTTAAGAAACAGCTTGAGGTTATGTATCGACTATAGGGAGCTGAACAATGTTACAGTGAAGAACAAGTATCATTTGCCAAGGATAGATGATCTGTCTTACCAGTTGAGTGGGGCCGGAGTCTTTTTAAAGATTGATCTAAGATCAGGGTACCATCAAGTGAGGATTCGGGATGAAGACATACCAAAGACATCTTTTCAATCGAGGTAAGGTGACTATGAGTATGTGGTGATGCCGTTTGGGTTATCTAATGCGCCAACAGTGTTTATGGATTTGATGAACCGGATTTTCAGTCAGTTCTTGGATCAGTTCGTGGTGGTTTTTATAGATGACATCTTAGTATATTCCAAGACTAAGGAGGAGCATGAATAGCATTTGAGGTTGGTGTTGCAAACTCTACGCGACAACCAGCTGTATGCAAAGTTGTCTAAGTGTGAGTTCTGGCTAGAGAAAGTGGCTTTTCTGGGTCATGTGATTTCTAAAGAGGGTGTATCTATTGATCCTAGCAAGATAGAGGCGGTGTCTAAGTGGGAAGCACCAAAGAATTTGGCCGAGGTTAGGAGTTTCTTGGGTTTGGCAGGGTACTATCGTTGGTTCATGAAAGACTTTTTGAAGATTGCCAGACATTGACCACGTTGATGAGGAAAGAGAATAGGTTTTGTTGGGATGAAAGTTGTGAGACAGCGTTCCAAACATTAAGGTGTTTTCTGATAAAAGAACCGGTTGGGTTGTGTGTTGATGTAGGACGAGAAATTCATTGCCTATGCTTCTAGGCAATTGAAGCCTTATGAGGAGAACTATCCGACACATGATCTATAGTTAGGTGCAGTTGTGTTTGCTCTCATGATTTGGAGGCACTATCTCTATTGGGCGACCTTTAAGATGTTTTCTGATCGCAAGAGTTTAAAGTACATCTTTACTCAAAAGGAGTTGAACATGAGACGGAGGAGGTGGATAGAGCTTATCGGGGATTATAACATGGATATTATATACCATGAGGGGAAGGCCAATGTAGTGGCCGATGCTTAGAGCAGGAAGATTGTGCATTCTTTTTGCACAACTGTGTCTTTGATGAGGTTGAGAGATGAGGTAGGTAAGATGGGGATACATGTGATTCAAAAGGGGGATCCTAGGGGATACTTGACAGTGGAACCAGATCTTAATGATGATATTCGCAGGAAGCAGGCTCTTGATTCTAAGATTCAGGAGTGGAGGGCTAAAGTAGGGAAACGGACAGTGTCTCGGTTCTCTATTCATTCTGATGGGAGTGTTCGGTTTGATGGGAGATGGTGTGTGCCTAAGGATGAGTTGTTGAAATAGGTACTCATGACAGAAGCTCATTGCACACTGTATTTCGTGCATCCGGGCGGTGACAAGCTTTATAGAGATCTTAAGAAGACTTTTTGGTGGTCTGGGATGAAAATGGAGACAACTGAGTTTGTGGCTAGGTGTTTGACATGTCAGAGAGTCAAGGGGGTGCAGCGAAGACCACAAGGTAAGATTTAGTCTCTTGAGGTACCTGAGTGGAAATGGGAATCCATCTCCATGGATTTTATAGTGGGTTTATCGAGGAGTCAACAAGGTAATAACATGATATGGGTGATCGTTGACCATTTGACTAAGCTACTTAACTTTATTCCAATGAAAGATACATGAAGTAAGGTGAAGTTGGCTAATGGCTACAGGAAGAATGTGGTGAGCTTACATGGACTGCTAAAGCACATTATATCAGATCGGGATGCGAGATTCATTTCTCGGTTTTGGCAAGAGTTGCAGGAGTTGATAGGAATTACCTTGAACATGAGTATTGTGTTTCAGCCTGCAAGAGATGGACAGACAGAGAGAACAATCAAAACTTTGGAAGATATGTTAAGGGCTTGTGTGATGGAGTTCGGTGGTAGTTGGGAAGATAAGTTGGATTTGATCAAGTTTTCTTACAACAACAATTACCATACGAGTATTGGGATGGCTCCGTTTGAGGCTTTTTATGGGAGGAGGTGTAGGAGTTCGATTTCCTAGGATGATAGTGCTAAGGCAATGGTTTTAGGACACAGATGGTACAGGAGATGATATAACAAGTGAAAGTGATTCGGCAAAAGATGAAAGCGGGCCAGGACCGACAAAAGAGCTATGCGGACTTACATTGTCGGGACATCGAGTTTCAGGTAGGGGATAAGGTTCTTTTGAAAGTGTCCCCTATGCAAGGGGTAATGTTGTTCGGTAAGAAAGGGAAGTTAAGCCAAAAGTTTATCGGTCCTTATGAGATTTTGGATCGCATGGGAAAGGTTACTTATCGGTTAGCTTTACCACCAGCTTTAGATCGCGTACATAATGTGTTTCCTGTGTCTCAACTACGGAAGTATGTGAGTGACCCTTCCCATGTGTTAGAGGTGGAGAACATCGAGTTAGATGAATCATTGTCCTACCTTGACGTGTCGAAAGAGTTCTTGATCATAAGGTTCGCAAAACTAGATCTGGGGAAACAGTTTTGCTAAAGGTTTTGTGGTCTAATCACAATGTTGAAGAAGCAAATTGGGAGGCGGAAGAGGTTATGAAGGAGCGGTATCGGTCTCTTTTTTATCAGGTATGTGTGGTTACAGGGACGTAACCATGTTTCTTTTAGGGGGGGGGGGGTAGGAGATTATCGTATATGGTTTTTATATGGTTTTATGTCGGTTTTGGTATAGTTAGTGGTTGTTTTTAGTCGGTATGAGTTGTGTTTGGGTTTTGTTTTTGAGTTTTATTACGTTGTTGTGTTGTAATTGGGTTAGTAAGTTTATTTTTATGTATGGGTTTGAACTTCGGGGACGAAGTTCATTTTTCAGGAGGGAAGATTGTAATACTACGGTTTTCTGAGCTGTTGGGTACTTTATGGAGGAAGGCTTACTCTGTCGAGTAAGTGTATTTTGCCTTTTAGGCAATGTTCTATATGTCGGGTACTCGATCGAGTAGGGACAACTCGATAGATTAGGGGCCACTTGATCGAGTACCTCACTTACTCGATCGAGTGCGCCGGGTTTTACAAGTTTTTGGCCGGGTTTTGATAGTAACGCGAGAAAGATATAAAAAGTATTTTTCGTCAGTTACTTTTACTTTTTACTTTATTCTAAGTTCAAGAAAGAGAAAACAAAAGTTACGTAGCATTTTTCTCTCACATTGCCATGAAATCCAAGGACTTAAGTCGTCGGAATCTAGAGTTCTTTACACCGTTGAGACCGTCGTTTTGTGGGTAAGATCCTGGTACAGTTTTTATATTGTTTCGTTAGTTTTGGTTGAGCGCTAATTGGGTGATTTGGGGATTTTGGGAGTATTATTGGTATTAGATTGTGATTGTTTGATTAAATGTTGATAGGAGGTGATTTCATAGTGGAGCGTTTCTGATCTTCTCTTGTGTCAATTTGTGGTGATTGCATTCCAGGTAGGATTTCTACTCAATTATTGTTTACATGAATATGTGATGGTTGTTGGCTGTTGGTTTATGGCATTTGTTCATATCGTAATTGAATTGGTATTGTTGATATTGTAATTGGTTGTGGTTGTTTGTTTGTGGTTCACGAGGTGCGCCCTCGGCTGAGTTGAGTAACTTACCGGAGTGGCTTCACGCCCTTGATTCGCCCCTTGTGGAACCCGCCACAAGAAGGGATGTGCACAGTAAGGAACATGGGTTTTCGCTCGGTAAAGATGAGCGGGGCTTAGGTGGGAACGGCTGCGGTCCCCCACCGGCTGTGTGGATTACTGGTTGCGTCTGTAATCCGGCAAGACTAAACCTTCAGGCTAGTCAGATGATTGGTGTTGTGACGGAGTTGGAGAATTGTGTATCGTTGTTGTATTATTTTATATTGTGTATGCAGTAGCAGACCCCGTTTAATTGTCTTAAAAACCGTGGTGATCCATTCGGGGATGGGGAGCAGTTATTGAGAAGGTACGATTTGGATGCGCGAGGGATTGGCTAGGCATGAGTCACCATTAGTCACTTAAAAGTCTTCCGCTATTGTGTCGATCATTTGTTTACTTTAGATGGTTTTGTTTTTGGAACAGTTGTATCGTACTTTACAATTTTGGGTTTTGGCATGTAATCACTTTAAACGTATTTATTTAAAATACGTTCTTTGATGGTCTATTCTATATACATTGCCTCGGGTAACTGAGATGGTAGCACTCTCATGCATTAGGTGGTCTTGGTAAGGCACCTTGGTGTATGGGGGTGTAACAAGAGTCACTTATGTCGTTAGAGCAAGGTTTGGTACCTCCTAAATTTGCCGGGTGGCCCACCACCTCTCGAAAGCATCCACAAGCTCGGAGTTTCGGAATACACTGTCTTGGACGAGAGTATCTTGAGCGGGCACCTTTTGTTGACAGCCCATTTGCCTCATAACCCTTTCTCGATAGATGAAGGTGGCAACCTTCAAGCCCACAACCATCAAAAGCGAACAGAAGCGGCCAGAGCGGACAACCCCGTAAAGGACCTTAAGTACCACCACCGCACCCCCCAACGGATGTGAGGACTGCCCTTCTCCACCAATTTTGAGGTCTAATAGGCCTTGGTGCATGCAAAGCTATCCACATACAACTTCTTCCTCATAGTAATATGACGAAAAGAGTAAGAAGAAGCATAAACCGGAGGCTTAACATACCTTAGGCCTCTCTATAAGCCATACTTGGACGATCCTAGGGGCTCCAAACGAAGGGACTTCTCCACAAGAACCTTTCTCGTCCAAAGCTTGGGCAATCTCACCGAGTCCTAGCCAAGATGGATCCAACCCATGCTATATTTGCTCGACAACATGAATGAGGGTCATTCTACCATACTACCTTGGCCCCTCCTTCTTTAAAGCATCAAGAAGGAGGTAAGTATTGTATATACCTCGTTTCTACACCTTCCGCCAACCACCCAGTGATGATTGGGCCGCATATTTGGTAAGCGTAACGATTTATGACAATCCGTAAGTTTATCATCAAGTGATAGCTCAAACACTTTTGTCTACCCCATGGTCGTTATCTACGCGCCGATACGGTCGTTTTGACAGTAATCAGAGTTCATTTGGAGTCCGGGTCAAAAACCAGTTCATTTTCTAAGAAACCGTTTAAAATGCCGAGTCGGAATGTTCTAAAATATTTCAGATATTTATTCCATAATTAATTTTAATATCTTTTGGTAAAATATATGTCGTATATCATATTTTAAGGAATAAGGAAGTAGAGATCTACCGCAATTCCATAAAAGAAACGCGGAAATCTTTCTTCCGCAAGAGGAAACCTCTGGGGAAATGACGCAGCAGGTGCTGCGCCTCTTGGAAGGATTGCAGCAGGTGCTGCGCCTCTTCTCCAGCCTATTTTCGCTATTTACAGAATATTTCCGTGATTTTTTCCCAAAGTTTGGCTCATTCCAAAACTCTTCACATTGATTAGTATAAATAGAGACCTCCGGTCTCCATATTTTTCACGCGATTGTCCACCCTTTTCTTCTCTCTTTGCATTCTAGACCTTGCTCTAAGCTTTCGACGCCTACGTGCTTGATCAATCGACCACGTAAGCTCAGATCATTCTGAGTACCAGTCACGTTGCATGACCGACCAATTTGACCACTACACATCAATCAATCAATTAATCTAAAATCCTCCAACGAGGGCACTTTCTACAGACATTCGAGTCGAGCAATCACTAACGTTAACTTAATCAATCTCATTTCGTCAAACATGTAAGTCTGAGAGTGTTAAATCCCATCTTTTTTATTGTATTTTTATTTTTGTATCGATTAATATAAGATTCTTGTAAAAATACATTTAAAACCGATTTTAAAAACCTTTATTACAAACTGTTTTTACGAAACAATAGTTACCAGACGTCGAGAAGAAACGCAATAGCAGCTGCGCCTCTTCGAAGGGTCACAGCACCTGCTGCGCCTCTTCCAGAGGCTGCCGCTGCTCCTCTTCTTCTTCTTCTTCTTCTTCTTCTTCTTCTTCTTCCTCGGGTTTCTGTGGTTTTGTTCTTTTTGTCTTATTTTCCTTATTTCCTTTCATTCCTTTGTATATAAACCATGTTTCGATCAATCCTTCCAATTATAACGTTTAATTTCGACTTAATTCCCTTATAAATCGATATTTGTGGGTTTTCGTCATAAATCAAACTCGGATTTTAGAGACTCGATTTGTCCATATCAAGTTTTTGGAATTTGTCTTTTGTATATATTTTCCATTGTTTATTTTCAGTTTATCAAGTTATTTCAAAGTTCGTTACTTTTGTGTTTTCGATATCGTAAATAAATTTAATTCGTTTTTAACTCGTTTCAATTCGTTTTAATTCGTGTTTATCGTTTTTGTGACGGTTTTATATATAATTAACCTACTAAATCACTTTCACTTGAGTTTAATATCGATAATCAATCGTAAAACATACTAATTAATCGTAATTTTACCAAAGAACATTAAGTACCTGCGGTTCTGACTTCACAGCCAGAGCTCAACCCAAGAACAAACGCAGGAATAGTTGCGTCTCTTCTAAGGGACGCAGCAGATGCAGCGCCTGTCCTGAGATGATTTATGTCCCTGAACTTCCGTTCTCGCTTTGACGTAGCTTTAATTAGGTACTAATTAACTAATAGTCGTAGTATCACCCTTAATCCGCCCTATTTTGTCACTTTAATTTCTAAACTTTTATTTTCTTTTCTTCAAATTCCGTCTTAAGTGTATTTTTAACGTAAATCAACTAAATCATTGTAATTCATTGTAATTTTATTTATCCCTATTTATTTATCGTTTGTTGTATGGTTTATTCCCTTGTATTCACATGTAATCAATTCTAACTTTCAACTTCGACATTAATTGATTGCTAAATTACGTGTTCACCGACATAGTTTAATTCACGTGCTTGGATTAAAACGTTGGATGTTGCATTGCATGCATATAATCGACGACATATCAAATATGAATAAATTCCCTAATCATTAGTAGAGGCCACTATCGAGACGGGCGGGATTAGGTGTTCAGTAAAAGGACTTCCTGATACGTACCCTCACCCCTTACTCCAGATCTCTGTGAACATCCGTGTTCATTGGAGTCCACGAGAGTCATTCTAGACATAGAATAGTAAGGGTAATGAGTTCTTAGTGTTCTTTTCACTACTTTATGTCTTGACATGGCACGAGCTATTCGAACGGTTCCAATTTCCCATAAAAATTGGTGGCGACTGCACAAATGCAAGCTTATTCAAGCGCCTCCGTGCGCGCCCCGGGTGGCCCATGTCCACAGATTAGCGACTCTGCTGGGGATTATACACTTACGTGTTACCCAGGGTGAAACTTGAACGAGGTTAGGGAATAGTTTATATGAGACAGTTGTCGGTTTTCATTACTCGACCTTCTTAGGTCATTTTATTCGGCCTTCCTAGGCGTAACCCAACCCATTCGACCAATCGTCCCGTCTGGACGGTCCAAATTCTTATCTGGGCCTAAGGATAGATAGCGATTGACGTCAACCATACCGTGGTATATACTCATGTTTGTATCAAGAGCTTTCACTACTCGAGGAAATAGACTAGGAACCGACCTTACTCATGTTTGGCACGGACCTCTCCACATACAAGGGTTTGATTGCTTGGTATGGCAACCCACCTTTTAAGCCAAAACCCTTTAAATGCACTCAGCATACTGTTATAATGCATGTATGAATGCTTGTATCATATGTGATCACCATTTTGTAAACAAAACCATGACGAAATTTCTATAAAATCAAAATCCCTTTTAAAATATAAATATTTTCGAAAGTGGCCTAAAATAGCGCAAAATGAGTCGAAACTCTGTCCAGTCAAAATTCGGGCCTCGAAACCCATTTAAAAAAACTCACCTCGAGTCAGCACTCAACACTACAGTTGCCTAGGACAAACATTTCAAAATTTGTCATTTTCAAACCTCACTTAACACAGTGGCACACTCCCACTTCACAAGTCGAGTCTTTTTTGAGTAAGTATGCTAAAATGGTCGATCGTGTTTTGATTCGTCATCGATCTCTTATCCCAAGTTTCCAAGATGCGTGGAACTATTCTAGCAAGTGTTAATGGACAACCCCAAAATGGTAATGATCTTATCCTAGCTGCGCTCGTCCGTCTCAAAACAAGCCAAGACCAAGCTTATGCTCGCCTCAATGCTATTGAAGGCCGAATTTTTGCTGTAGAAACTAGACTTCCTCCTGTAGAGAATGATGTTCCTGACATGAGATTGCATGATAACCTTCCCCCCTTTATTGGACAACCAGAAGTCAACCCCCCACTAGGTCCTACTGAAGCTGAAAAGTGACTCCAATACTTGGAGGAGTAACTAATGTACCTTAAGGGAGATGACATCTACAGGGAGAATAATCGCAAGTATGAGGCGGTAAATGCTCAATTACCAACCAACTTCAACATGACTGACATCCCAAAGTTGAAGGGGCATGAAAACCCTTTGAACCATATCCGTGCCTTCAAATATTATATGTCTATCAAAGGCATCAAACCAGAGATGTTCCTAAGGATCTTTCCTTCATCTCTCGACACTATTCCTAAGCAATGGTTTTACTCTTTGAAACACAAGAAGATTGCCACTTGGGGCGATGCCGCATTTGAGTTCACCAAACAATAC